>NC_073379.1:9407707-9707707 GCF_028641065.1 Leucoraja erinaceus
AAATGTTGGAGGATTATATATTGTATGTGGCAGCTGGTAAGGTGGAAGGTGAGGACCTAGGGGGACTCTGCCCTTGTTACGAGGGGGGGGGGGGGGGGGGGGAAATAAGGGGGGGATGGGGAGTGAGAGCGGAGCTGCGGGATGTAGAGGAGACCTTAGTGAGAGCCTCATCTATAAGAGGGGAACCCCCATTTCCCAAAGAATGAGGACATCTCCGATGCCCTGGTGTGGAACACCTCATCCTGGGTGCAGATGCGGTGTAGGCGGAGGAATTGGGAATAGGGGATGGAGTCCTTACAGGAAGCAGGGTGGGAAGAAGTGTAGTCCAGATGGCCATGGGAGTCAGTGGCTTTATAGTGGATGTCGGTAAGTAGTCTGTCACCTGCGATGGAGATAGTGAGGTCTAGAAATGGTATGGAGATGTCGGAAATGGTCCAGGTGTATTTGAGTGCCGGATGGAAGTTAGTGGTGAAATGGATGAAGTCAGTCAGTTGTGTGTGGGTGCAGGAGGTAAAAAAAAAAAAAAAATGAAATGATTCAATTTATTGTCATTGTCAGTGTACAGTACAGAGTGCATTTTAGCATCTCCCTGTGGGTGCAGGAGGTAGCACCAATGCAGTCGTCGATGTAGCGGAGGTAGAGTTCGGGGATAGGGCCACTGTACGTCTCGAACAAGGATTGTTCGGCGTACCCTACAAAGAGGCAGGTATAGCTGGGGCCCATAGCTACGCCTTGTATTTGGAGGAAATGGGAAGAGTCAAATGAAAAGTTGTTGAGGGTAAGGACCAGCTCCGCTAGGCGGAGGAGAGTATTGGTAGACATGGATTGGTTGGTTCTCCGGTCGAGGAAGAAACGGAGGGCTTTGAGACCCTCCCGGTAGGGGATGGAGGTGTAGAGTGACTGTACATCCATGGTGAAGATGAGGGAGTAGGGGCCAGGAAAACTGAAGATGAACTTACATCAAAGTGATGGCAAGAGCAAAGTATGGAGGAGAGAAGGGACTGCCCAAGATCCAAAGCATACCACCTCATCTGTGAAACATGGTGGTGGGGGTGTTATGGCCTGGGCATGTATGGCTGCTGAAAGTACTGGCTCACTTATCTTCATTGATGATACAACTGCTGATGGTAGTAGCATAATGAATTCTGAAGTGTATAGACACATCCTATCTGCTCAAGTTCAAACAAATGCCTCAAAACCCATTGGCCGGCAGTTCATTCTACAGCAAGACAATGATCCCAAACATACAGTTAAAGCAACAAAGGAGTTTTTTCAAAGCTAAAAAATGTTCAATTCTTGAGTGGCCAAGTCAATCACCCGATCTGAACCCAATTGAGCATGGCTTTTATATGCTGAAGAGAAAACTGAAGGAGACTAACCCCCAAAACAAGCAATAGCTAAAAATGACTGCAATATAGGCTGCAATGCAGGCTGTACAGTATACAGTATACACATATACTCATACATATACACACATATGGGTATATATATATATATATATATCTTCTATCTATCTACACATAACTAAAACTCTCATCTTGTTATCTTCCGGTTTGCATTGTTTTTACAAGACGGTTCAAGACAGTGCTACGATTTTTTGCCACCTTACTCACTATTCTCTTGTGCTGCAAATGCACCAAGTTTTGTTCTGATCGGTGGTATATTTTAAAAGTTGTTAAGGTTTAAAAATCTTAAAAAACACCCATGCGCAGATTGGTCTCCATTCCTGTCAGTCACCGGTGGGACGATGACGCCCCTTCCTGCACCATCACCGCACTGATTGGCTGTGTCCACTGTCAGTTACCGGCACCCACCCACCCGCATTTGCCAGCGCCCGCCCGCATCTGCCGGCACGCTGCCGTAGCTGCTGCTGCACCGAGGCTGCGCCTGGCGCTGAGGGTGCCGACGGATGATGCTCCTCTGGGGCATGCAAGAAGGGAGAGGAGCGGCAACCTCGAGATCCTGGGGAGGAGAGGATGGAGAGTGAGGGGATTGAGGGAGAGGGGGGAAAGTGGGGGAGGTGAGGAGGGAGAGTGGGGGAGAAAGGAGGGGGTAGAGGGACAGGAGGCGGAGAGAAGGGGGTAGGGAGGGGAGAGGAGGGATGGAGGGAGGATTGAGGGTAGGGGGAAAGGAGAGGGGAGGGGGGGATCGGGCGAGGGTAGGGGGAGAGGGGAAAGAAGAGGGAGGAGGTGAGGAGGGAGAGTGGGGGTGGAGGGGGAATAGAGGGAGAGGAGGTTAGTGGGGGGACGTGATGAGGGATAGGAGAGGTGGGGAGGAGGGAGATAGGAGGGGGTAGGGAGGGGAGAGGAGTTATGGAGGGAGGGAGTGACGGAAGGTAGGGGAATGGAGAGGGATTGGGGATGGGAGAGGGGAAAGAAGAGGGAGGGTGAAGGGGAGAGAGTGCTGGGGATGAGGGGAAATGAGCTGTGCCGGCGCAGTTGGGGGCTATGGGTGAGTGGTGGAAAATTGCGTTGGGGGACCAGGTGGTGTTGGGGGACCAGGCCTCCCGTGTGTAATATATCACACATATATATATATTAAAAAACAAACACTAACAGTGTAAAAAGACAACCCAATGCTCCCAAGTCTATGTAGCTCAGAGCTTATTTGAGGTTGCGGGGTTTAATAGAAACATAGAAAATAGGTGCAGGAGTAGGCCATTCGGCCCTCCGAGCCAGCACCGCCATTCAATATGATCATGGCTGATCATCCCTGATGGCCGTAGGGAAGAAGCTGTTCGTGAACCTGGACGTTACAGTTTTCAGAGTTCCTCCAGCGTTTTGTGTCTAGCTTCGATTTAACCAGCATCTGCAGTTTTTTCTAACACCGTATTCAGGCTCCTGTACCTTATTCCCGATGGCAGGGGTAAAGTAAGAGCGTGGCCAGGGCGGTGCGGGTCTCTGATGGTGCCGGCTGCCCTTTTGAGGCAGCGACTCCCTTCGATGGTGGGGGAGTGTGAACAGATGCAATTTTAGCCCCACGCAGGGACCAGAAACAGCGAGTCCCTCGTGAAATATTAATCAATCATTGGTTATCCCATCCACCGCGATGTGCAAAATAGCTTGACATATTGATTATAATTAAGTGCGTTTTTCCTGCAAATTTATTAGATACAGAAAGTAAATTAAATAAAGGGAATAAACAGTCGGGAACCTGCAGGAAGCACAGCCGGCCGGCTCACATGCACCAAATAGAACAATAAGCAATTGGAAAATAAATAGGTTTCAAATTAGTTAAGTATACCTTCTTGCGGAAGAGACTGACATGGGATTGAGTACAACACTGATGTAGTCTGAACGGGGGGGGGGGAAGGAATTAATCTGCATCTGAGAGGCAATACAACAATAATAGAGGAACGCAGCATAAGGGCGCCACAGCCTCACAGTGCCAGAGGTGCTGCATCGCAGGTTCGATCCTGGCCTCGGGCGCTGCCCGCGTGCTACCCACACCACATTGAAGTGTGGGTTTGTAGGTTACTTGGGCCTCTTGTAAAATGTCACTACCCACTCCTGGTGTGGATGTAGGGAGCATGTAATGAAAGCAGACTCGGTGGGCAGAAGAGCTTGTTCATAATTCATAGGAGCAGAATTAGGCCATTCGACCCATCAAGTCTACTCCACCACTCAATCTTGGCTGATCTATATTTTCCTCTCAGCCCCATTCTCCTGCCTTCTCCCCATACATGTGACACTCCATGCTGTATCGAGTCCTTCGACCCAACTTGTCTACACCCCCCAACATGTCCCATCTACACTTGCCAAGGCAGCGTGAGGTGTAGAAATACTTTTTCACACACAGAGTGGTGAGTGTGGAATTCTCTGCCTCAGAGGGTGGCGGAGGCAGGTTATCTGGGTGCTTTCAAGAGAGAGTTAGATAGGGCTCTTAAAAATAGCGGAGTCATGGGATATGAGGAACGGGGTACTGATTGGGGATGATCAGCCATGATTACATAGAATGGTGGTGCTGGCTCAAAGGGCCAAATGGCCTACTCCTGCACCTATTGTCTATTGTACAGTGAAAAGCTTTTGTTGCGTGCTAACCAGTCAGCAGAAAGACAATACATGATTACAATCGAGCCGTTCACAGTGTGTAGATACATGATAAGGGAATAACATTTAGTGCAAGGTAAAGCCAGCAAAGTCCGATCAAGGATAGTCCGAGGGTCACCAATGAGGTAGATAGTAGTTCAGCACTGCTCTCTGATAGTGGTTGGATGGATCAGTTGCCCATTTGGTGTATAATTCAACAATCTAATACAAAGCTGGAACCTTGTCAAAGCCTTGTTCTCTAATCTTGCGCAGTAATCGTTTAATGTAACTTTGTACAGAACTCCTTCTGGTAATCTAAATCTGTGGACTCCCCTTAACCCCATCCCGCTTATTACATCTTCAAAGAACTCTTACACAGTTCAGTTTAGTTTACTGTCATGTGTACCGAGGTACAGTGAAAAGCCTTTGGTGCGTGCTGAAGGCCCTATCCCACTGTACATTGTTCATTTAAGAGTTCTCCCAAGTTTGCCCTGATTCGAACTCGGAGATTTACGGTAATGGCCGCTTGTCGGTACTCGGGGCTCTCGTGGACATTTTTCAACAGAGCTTACCGCGTTTTCCGAGTTACTGCCGTTAGCATTACGAGCCGCTAAGAGACGTCCCCGAGCTCCGACGTACCCGCTACGTACATTCTACGTGTTTACCACCAGTTTGATTTTTTTTTTAAACTCTTGAATGAGCTCGTACAGTGGGCCAGGGCCATAACCAATCAGCGGAAAGACAGTACAGCTGCTCCTCGATCTAAGATGGGGTTACGTACCGATAAACGCATCATGAGTCGAACATATCGCAAGTCGAAAACGCATTTAATACAATGCGATCACGTGACCTGAAGTGAGCGGCGGCTCGCTGCCGTTCCCCTGCGGTTGTACCATCGTAAAGTCGAGATATCATAAGTCGAAGCATCGTAAATCGGGGAGCATCTGTACTTGATTACAATCGAGCCTTTTACAGTGTACAGATACATGATAAGGGAATATCATGTTTCTGTGCTGTATCTCTAAACTAAACCAAACTAAACAAAACAAAGTGCTGTAGTAAATCAGCGTCTCTGGAGAAAATGGATGGGTGACGTTTCAGGTCAGAAGCCTTCTTCAGACTCAGACCATAGAGTTGTAACGTCTTAATTTAGTTTATTGTCAGAGTTTATTGTCAGTGAAAAGCTTTTGTTGCGTGCTAACCAGTCAGCGGAAAGACAACACATGATTACAATCGAGCCATTTACATGACAATGGAATAACGTTTAGTGCAAGTTAAAGTCGTCAAAGATAGTCCGAGGGTCACCAATGAGGTAGATAGTAGTTCAGCACTGCTCTCTGGTTGTGGTAGGATGGTTCAGTTGCCCGATAACAGCTGGGAAGAAACTCTCCCTGAATCTGGAGGTGTGCGTTTTCACACTTCTAATGAAATGAAGTCCATTTCCTGATGATTTCCGCAGGAGGTCGACTTTCCTATTTCTGGGAGAGTTTTATTTTACTAAGGCTAAGGCTATGGGGTTTTTTTTTTTTCGGCTGCCTCTGATTAAAGAAAGTGAACACCCATTCTCTGATGATTTCTGCAGCAGGACCAGGAAACTGCTGGGAAACTTACAGAATAGTGAAAGGCCTGGATGGAGAGGATGTTTCTACTAGTGGGAGAGTCTAGGACCAGAGGGCACAGCCTCAGAATTAAAGGACATTCCTTTAGGAAGGAGAGGAGGAGGGATTTCTCGAGTCAGAGGGTAGTGAATCTGAGGAATTCTTTGCCACAGACAGCTGTGGAAGCCAAGTCAGTGGATATTTTTAAGGCACATATAGATAAATTCTTGGGTGTCAGGGGTTACGGGAAGAAGGCAGGAGAATGGGGTTCGGAGAGAGAGATAGATCAGCCATGACTGAATGGCGCAGTAGACTTGATGGGCCGAATGGTCTGATTCTGCTCCTGTATGTTACTAAATGAGCCCATGTCTCTGGCGCTGTGAGGCAGCGATTCTACCTCTCCCTGCTTCTACAGATGAGATGCTGAGGAAAGTTTGCAACGAGTTGGTTCAACAGCTGGTCACAGTCAGCAAGCATTCACCACTTTAAAATTAGAGCTGGGGTTAAATTGTTGTTGAATAACACACATACTGACTGTACGGCAGCTGTTACCGCGACCAGCTGAAAATCTGCTTCATCCTCAGGCAGCTCGAGAGAAAGAGGAGGACCCTCAAACACTATGCTTAGTTTAGTTTAGAGACACAGCACGGAAACATCAGTCAATGAAAGTAAGCATGCAGGTACAGCAGGCAGGGAGGAAAGCAAATGGCCTGTTGACCTTTATAACAAGAGGAGTTGAGTATAGAAGATTGAGGGGGGATCTTATAGAAACTTACAAAATTCTTAAGGGGTTGGACAGGCTAGATGCAGGAAGATTGTTTCCGATGTTGAGGAAGTCCAGAACAATGGGTCACAGTTTAAGGATAAGGGGGAAATCTTTTAGGACCGAGATGAGAAAAACATTTTTTTCACAGAGTGGTGAATCTGTGGAATTCTCTGCCACAGAAGGTAGTTGATGCCAGTTCATTGGCTATATTTAAGAGGGAGTTAGGTGTGGCCCTTGTGGCTAAAGCGATCAGGGGGTATGGAGAGAAGGCAGGTACAGGATACTGTGTTGGATGATCAGCCATGATCATATTGAATGGCGGTGCAGGCTCGAAGGGCCGAATGGCCTACTCCTGCACCTAATTTCTATGTTTCTATGTTTCTATACGAGCAAAGAGGTCCTTCTGCAGTTGTACAGAGCCCTAGTGAGACCACACCTGCAGTATTGTGTGCAGTTTTGGTCCCTAATTTGAGGAAGGACATTCTTGCTATTGGAGTGCAGCGTAGGTTCACCAGGTTGTTAATTCCCGGGATGGCGGGACTGTCATATGCTGAGAGAATGGAGCAGCTGGGCTTGTATATTCTGGAGTTTAGCAGGATGAGAGGGAATCTTATTGAAACATATAAGATTATTAAGGGTTTGGACACGCTAGAGGCAGGAAACATGTTCCCGATGTTGGTGGGAGTCCAGAACCAGGGGCCACAGTTTAAGAATAAGGGGTAAGCCATTTAGAACGGAGACGAGGAAACACTTCTTCACACAGAGAGTTGTGAGTGTGTGGAATTCTCTGCCTCAGAGAGAGCGGTGGAGGCAGGTTCTCTGGATACTTTCAAGAGAGAGCTAGATAGGGCTCTTAAAGATAGCGGAGTCAGGGGATATGGGGAGAAGGCAGGAACGGAGTACTGATTGGGGATGATCAACCATGATCACATTGAATGGCGGTGCTGACTCGAAGGGCCGAATGGCCTACTCCTGCACCTATTGTCTATTGTCTATCTAAATCCACAGTAAATAGTCTTTGCTTTGTAATAAAAAAACAAATAATATTTGCTCAGAATGAAAGACTAATCTGATTAAAGGTCACTCGCCAAATGTGTGGTGGACCAGCACAAACAACTCCAAAAATGGCTTAACAGGGAATCTGCAGCTTAATTCATTATGTTGCAATTCCACGAACCGGCAGACTGATAGAATTTGAAAATGTTTTCTAATCGTTGGAAACGTGTTGATGGCAAAATAGGGTTTCTGTGGACGGAACTCCTGCGAGCCGAGCATTACGGAGTTTTATAAGGTGGTGTGCAGCTGGCCACTTGCTTATATAGTAATCTGGGCTTGCTCCGAGGCAGAGCGTGGACTGAACATTCGGCAAACAGGTCGGGAAAGGATTACCAAGCGGAGCAAACAAACAAGTAAAATGGGACAAACATTGCTTTTGTCCTGCTAATCTGAAACTGGGCCGATTAAGATTGGTTTGCGAGAAGGAAAACCTGGCCCTAATATGCCTCCGAATCAGGCTGATGTGGGTCTTAGCATTTGGAAAGACTCATTTCAGTCCGGGTGAGCTGTCGAATTAATATCGTCGGCCTGTTTCATTAACGTTTGAGGGCGGCAGGGTCGCACGGAGATCACGGGTTCAATCCTGGCCCCGGGTCCTGGAAGACAGATCGGTTTGCGTGATGGTCTGGGATGCTTCCACAAGGAACGCGGTCAAAATGTACAGTGGGATATGAATCCGCCACAGAAATGGGTGGAGAGGTCAAGTTTAATTTAGTTTATTGTCACGTGGACGCCAACACCATCACCTTGATACAGGATTAAGTGAATAACGTTTAGTGCAAGATAAAGTCCAGTAAAGTCCGACTGTAGGTAGTCTGAGGGTCTCCAATGAGGTGGGTGGTAGGTTCTCTGGATACTTTCGAGAGAGAGCTAGATAGGGCTCTTAAAGATAGCGGAGTCAGGGAATATGGGGAGAAGGCAGCAACAGGATACTGATTGGGGATGATCAGCCATGATCACATTGAATGGCGCTGAGAAAACCCATTCTATCAGCGTATGACAGTCCCGACATCCCTGGAATTAACCTTGTGAACCTACGCTGCACTCCCTCAATAGCAAGAGACCCGCTGGTTGGGATGTTTCCACTAGTGGGAGAGTCTAGGACCACAGGTCCTAGCCTCAGAATTAAAGGATATTCCTTTAGGAAGTAGATGAGGTGGATTGTCTTTGGTCAGAGGGTGGTGAATCTGTGGAATTCATTGCCACAGAAGGCTGTGGAGGCTGTCAATTGATATTTTTATGGCAGAGACAGATAGATTCTTGTTTGGTGCGGGTGTCAAGGGTTATGGGGGGAAGGCAGGAGAATGGGGTTCGGAGGGAGAGATAGATCAGCCATGATTGAGTGGCGGAGTAGACTTGATGGGCCGACTGGCCTAATTCTTCTCCTATCGCTTATGACCTTATGAATTTATGAACTATGTTCCGTTTTAATTCGGGGCAGCACTTAAAAAATTCTTCGGGGATGTCATAAAATCACCAAATAATTGCTTAGTGCTTTGAACTTCTTGTGAAACCTTATTTTTCTGCAGTAGTTTCATGGGCTGCCTCGGAAAAGCAGTCAACATAATCAAAGACATGTCCCACCCCAGTCATTTTTTTCTTCTCCCGGCTCCCGACTGGCAGAAGATGCCATTACAACTGATATTACTTTTCTCCCACTTGTGACCCTATGACCTCTGCTAAATCAAGAGAGTAATTCAAGAGGTTTAATTTGTTTTGGGCCTGGATAGAGTGGATGTGGTGAGGATATTTCCACTAGTGGGAGAGTCTAGCACTAGAGGTCACAGCCTCAGAATTAAAGGATGTTCCTTTAGAAAGGTGATGAGGAGGAATTTCTTTAGTCATCCATTCAATCATAGCTGATCCATCAGTACAGGTGCACAACCTTTTATCCGAAAGCCTTGGGACCAGACACTTCTCGGATTTCGGAATGGAAGATTTTCGGATTTCCGAATGGAAGATTTTTAGCGTAGATTAGGTAGGTAGCTCGGGCGGCTTGAAAAGTCTGGAGCGGCTGCCTCCTCCCCGGAGACCGGGGAATTTTATGGGGGGGTGGGGGGGGGGGGGGGGGTGGTGGTGGGGGGGGGGGGGGGGGGGGGTGTGAAGGGGGAAACTTTAAATTCTTAGTCCCCTACCTGGGTCGGAGAGGCGGGGAGCGGGCAATGCCTTACCGGGTCGCCGTGCAGTAACCACCGGAGTGCTGTGGCCGCCGACTCCCAACATCGTGGAGCTGGGGCTGCGGGCGTCCGGCCGCGGGCTGCGCCGGTTGGAGCGCCGACCCCGGCGAACTCTACCCCTGGCTGCGCAGCACTCCAAATCCAGCGCCGCCCGCGGCCGAACGCCCGCAACCCCAGCTCCGCGATGCTGGGAGTCGGCGGCGTCGCAGCGCTGGGATACCAGCGGGGAGCGGGCAATGCCTTAAAGGGCTTTCTCACGGTGCGACCTGACGCAAGACTTAACAAGAGTTTAACATCGTGGGAACCTTCTGCGACAACAGTACGGCATTCGTGGACCACCGAGGACCTCCGTGGTGCTAACGTCAGGTAGTCGTGTAACTTTGTAAGGTCAGGAGAAAATTCAAACATTTTTGAATTTCTCCAAGAGTGACTTGAGCACTTTTTGGTGAGCGTTGCAACATTGTATGAACGCAGATGCCAGTGCGATATCCGTGCGATATCCGTAATGACTCTTGCAGGTACTGTGGGAACTCCTGCAAACGGTAAACCCTGAAGCTTGACAGAGGGGACATAAGGTGAGTAAAAAAGGTGGTCTCAATATCGCCAATGGACCATGTGTCCATCGAGGACGTCCCACCTAATTGTCATTGTTTGAGAATCTTTTTCACAGTAAGACTTGCACATTAAGCAGTTGCTCATATTGTCCAAATTGAGGTCTCCGTTGAAACATGGGCTTAACCCAGTGAGACTTCCTCTTAATTCTCTTTTTAATTAATCTCACCCTTCTGCCTTCACGCAAGCGTTTTCGATGCACGTTGCGCTAATGCATACAGCGCGTCAATGAAAATAACAACCAGCCTGTACTCGAACCAACTTTGTATAGGCATGTCTGCAAATGAGCCAATTCTATGAACGGAGGATATTTATATAGTGTGTGAAAAAAAGTGACATCATTTGTGCCACGTGATTAACTGCACTACAGTCCACGATGTTCATTCACGATTAACGGGAAAGATTGGGAGACGGACAAGTCACTCGCACAAATGACAGAATTGCCGAGTACCGTGGGAACTCTTTATCTACCCCCCGTTATATCGTGCGGGAACTCGTGCTGGACCACGACCACTTCACTCCGGTGACCTCTTGCGTCAGGTTGCACCGTGAGAACCGGCCATTACCGGGTCGCCGTGCAGTATGCTCCGGAGCGCTGTGGCCGCCGACTCCCAACATCGCGGAGCTGGGGCTGCGGGCGACTCCGCAACATCGCGCTCAGAGGTAGAGCTTCGGAGCTGCACGGTGACCCCATAAGCTCCACGATGTTGGGAGTCGGCGGCCACAGCGCTCCCTTACTGCACGGTGACCCGTAAGGCATTGCCCGCTCCCCGCCTCTCCGACCAGGGGACTAAGAATTAAAGTTTCCCCTTTCACCCCCCCCCCCCCCCCCCCCCTTCACATAAAGACCCTCCAAACTAAGTGACTAACATTTAAGCAATGATTTACAGATGTTTAAGTGTCTCCTCGGTCTCCGGGGAGGAGGCAGCCGCTACAGTAGTACAGACCTGGGTTGACCGTGGGTCGTTTCGGGTCAGGTTTGGCACCAAACGCGAGCTTTGGTGTGCAGACGACATCCTGGAAAAAATGTCCGGTTTTCGGAGCTTTTCGGTTTCCGGAACTCCGGATAAAAGGCTGTGCACCATAAAGAAAGCACACTCAATGCTCGCATTTATTTCAAGAGGGCTTGTCTAAAAAAAATGTAACTATGAGGCTCTATAAGGTGCTGGTCAGGCCGCATTTGGAATATTGTGAGCAATTTTGGGCATCACATCTGAGGAAGGATGTGCTGGCTCTGGAGAGGGTCCAGAGGAGGTTTACAAGTTTTATCCCAGGAATGAGTAGGTTAACCTATGATGTTTAAGAAGGAACTGCAGATGCTGGAAAATCAAAGGTAGACAAAGATGCTGGAGAAACTCAGCGGGTGAGGCAGCATCCGTGGAGCGAAGGAATAGGCGACGTTTCGGGTGGAGACTATGATGAGTGTTTGTCGGCACTGGGCCTGTACTCGCTGGAGTTTAGAAGAATGCGGGGAAACCTCATTGAAACTTACAGAATAGTGAAAGGCTTGGATGTGGAGAGGATGTTTCCACTAGCAGAAGAGTCAAGAACTAGAGGTCAGAATAAAAAGGACGTTCTTTTAGGAAGGAGATGAGGAGAAATTTCTTTAGTCAGAGGGTGGTGAATCTGTGGAAGTTTTTGCCACAGAAGGCTGTGGAGGCCAAGTCAGTGGATATTTTTAAGGTGGAGATAGATAGAGATAGATAGATTCTTGATCAGATGTCAGAGGTTGTAGCACCCAGTCTATCTGGAAATAACGTTAGATCGTACCCTCAGTTACAAGGCACACACCCAAAAGAAGAGAGCCAAGGCCTCCACCAGGAACAGCCTTCTACGACAACTAACAAACTCAAAGTGGGGGGCTCATCCAAGTACACTGCGTACATCGGCACTAGCCTTGTGCTCCTCGGCCGCTGAATCTGCCTGCCCAGCACGTAGCAGATCATGCCATGCAGGTAGAATAGACCCTATCCTCAACGAGAACTGCAGGATAGTGACTTGGTGCATCAAAACAACCCCCGTACACTGTCTTTATGGCCTCTCTGGCATCGTCACCCCCTGACATCCGCAGAGCAGTCAGCACGAAAGCCGGGCGCACAAAGCAGGCCAATGACAACGGGCACTCACTCCATGAGCACTCTGCTGCCCAGAAACGGTTCCGCTCCAGGAGCAGCTTCCTGGACACCACTGAAGTACTGGAGGCCACCCCAACCGATGCCAGGATTACTGAATGGCCGAACCAGTGGGAACAGCCTTGGCAGCCAGACAACCCAATGGATGGGGAGAGGCATCACCGCAGATGAATGCCTCGTTACCGGCCACCATCAACCTTGGGCTGTCTGGAAAACACCGAAATGCCTGCTGGTCGGCGAAGGACGCTGCAAGGTGCCCATGAAGAAATGGCAAAATAACAACTTCCGGTGCGTGCGTGTGTGTGTGTGTGTGTGTGTGTGTGTGTGTGTGTGTGTGTGTGTGTGTGTGTGTGTGTGTGTGTGTGTGTGTGTGTGTGTGTGTGTGTGTGTGTGCGGCAAATCACAAACCATGGAACGCATCACGAGATGTAGCCAAGCTCCACAACGTACCAAAGATGAATGACCTGGCCGAACCAAATGCCGCTGCGCTCGCCAGCGCCAACTACTGGAAAGACGTAGATATAGAAGATGGCCGGACACATGGAAGAAGAAGAAGGGTTTATGGGGAGAAGGCAGGAGAATGGGGTTGAGAGGGAGAGATAGATCAGCCATGATTGAATGGCGGAGTAGACTTGATGGGCCGAATGGCTATCACCTATGAACTCTGTTGCCTTTTAATTCAGGGGAGCACTTAAAAAGTTCTTTGGGGATGTCATGAAATTACATAACAATTGCTTAGTGCTTTGAACTTCTTGTGGATACTTCTTTTTCTGCCGTGGTTTCATGGGCTGCCTCGGAAAAGCAGCGAACACAATCAAAGACGTGTCCCACCCCGGTCATTCCTTCTTCTCCCCGCTCCCATCTGGCAGAAGGCGCCATTACAACAACTGATGTTTTTTTCTCCCACTTGTGACCCTATCACCTCTGCTAAATCGAGAGAGTAATTCCAGAGGTTTAATTTGTTTTGCCTTACAGTTCCCCCTTTTTTGTTGCATAATTAGCAGTTTCATGATTTTTTTTTTATACTTTGCAATCATGAGACAATAGACAATAGGTGCAGGAGGAGGCCATTCAGCCCTTCGAGCCAGCACCGCCAATCAATGTGATCATGGCTGATCATCCACAATCAGTACCCCGTTCCTGCCTTCTCCCCATATCCCCTGACTCCGCTATCTTTAAGAGCCCTAAGGCTGGCATCATCATCAAGGACCCACACCATCCTGGCCACACACTCATCTCTCTGCTGCCATCAGGTAGAAGGTACAGGAGCTTGAAATCTGGAACATCCAGGTTCAGGAACAGTCTCTTTCCCACAGCCATTAGGCCATCAAACAAACTCTGAACTATAACAGCCTATTGCACCGTATCTGTTTATTTATGTGTATATATATGGTCTATGGTATATAGACACACTGAACTGTTATGTATTTAAGCTTCCTATATTCTGTTGTGCTGCAGTAAGCAAGAATTTCATTGTCCTATCTGGGACACATGACAATAAACTCTCTTGACTTGACTTGACAATGTGATCATGGTTGATCATCCCCAATCAGTACTCAGTTCCTGCCTTCTCCCCATATCCCCTGACTCCGCAATCTTTAAGAGCCCTTTCTAGCTCTCTCTTGAAAATATCCAGAGAACCGGCTTCCACCTCCCTCTGAGGCAGGGAATTCCACAGAAGAAGAATTGAACTGGTCAAAGTCAAAGTCGATTTTATTCGTCGCAAGCACCCGAAGGTGCAGTGAAATGAATTTGCCAGCAGCGAATCACTGAAAAAGAACACTTATGCACCTGTCCCACTTCGGAAACCTGAACGGAAACCTCTGGAGACTTTGCGCCCCACCCAAGGTTTCCGAGCGGTTCCCGGAGGTTGCAGGTAGTTGCCGGAGGTTGCAGGTAGTGGAAGCAGGTAGGGAGGCTGACAAAAACCTTCGGGAACTGCACGGAAACCTTGGGTGGGGCGCAAGGTCTCCAGAGGTTTCCGTTCAGGTTTCCTAAGTGGGACAGGGGCATAATACACAATAACATTTAACACAAACATCCACCACAGCATCCCTCACCTTAGTGGAAGGCAACAAAGTTCAGCCAGTCCTCCTCCTTGTTCACCCTTGGTCGGCACAGTGGGGGTTTACGAATCATAGTTCGCAAATTCATAAGGACATAAGTGAGTCGTGTAATGTTATCCCAAACCTGGTGCTTTGTGATTGAGTCGTTAGCAATATCATCTAACATGAAAAGGAAGATCTGGCCACACTTTGTTGTTGCTCTTGGCAGCTCCCAACTCATTCTACAATGAAGTTACTGTCTTGACAATTGCGCTGAATGCTTTGACAAAACAATACGGTATTCAATCTCGTGGTAGACGCCACGATTTTGTGGCGTTTTTTTTTTCCTGCGCAGGTAGGTTTTCATCTGCATGTTAAAATGAGAAATCCGCATCAGAATTTCAACATGTAGGATCTGCAGATGCACACAACAATACTGGCACGGTGGCGCAGTGGTAGAGTTGCCGCCAGAGACCCGGGTTCCAACCTGACTACGGGTGCTGTCTGTACGGAGTTTGCACGTTCTCCCCGTGACCTGCGTGGGTTTTGGCCGGTTTCTTTGTGTTCCTCCCACATCCCAAAGACGTACAGGTTTGTAGGTTGATTGAATTGGTGTAAATGAAAATTGTCCCTAGTGTGCGTAGGATAGTGCTAGTGTGCGGGGGGATCGCTGGTCGGTGCGGACTCGGTGGGCCAAGGTACCTGTTTCTGTGCTATGTCTCTAAAGTAAACTAAACAAAACAAAGTGCTGGAGTAACTCAGTGTCTCTGGAGAAAAAGGATGGGTGACGTTTCAATAGACAATAGACCATAGGTGCAGGAGTAGGCCATTCGGCCCCTCCAGCCAGCACCGCCATTCAATGTGATCATGGCTGATCGTCCCCAATCAGTACCCCGTTCCTGCCTTCTCCCCATATCCCCTGACTCTGCTAGTTTCAGGTCAGAACCCTTCTTCAAACATAGACCATAAAGTCGTAGCATCTTAGTTTAGTTTATTGTCAACGAGTTTATTGTCAGTGAAAAGTTTTTGTTGCGTGCTAACCAGTCAGTGGAAAGACAATACATGATTACAATCGAGCCGTCCACAGTGATATGGGAATAACATTTAGTGCAAGGTAAAGGCAGCAAAGTCCGATCAAGTCCGAGGGTCACCAATGAGGTAGATAGTAGCTCAGGACCGCTCTCTGGTTGTGGTAGGATGATTCAGTTGGCTGATGACAGCTGGGAAGAAACTGTGCCTAAATCTGGAGGTGTGCGTTTTCACACTTCTGTACCTCTTGCCTGATGGGAGAGGGGAGAAGAGGGAGTGGGCAGGGTGAGACTGGTCCTTGATTATGCTGCTGGCCTTGCCGAGGCAGCTATGCCTGTCACATCACCTTCTACCACTGACATGTGGCCTTGTAGCTCTGTTCCTGTGCTGCACCGTTCTGTGTAAAGACCTCCTGAGGAGGCTGGCAGTGAGTTTGGGGTTTGTACGTTCTCCCTGGGACCGTGTGGGTTTCCTGCGGGTGCTCTGGTTTCCTACCACACTCCAAAGATATAGAGGTTTGTAGGTTAATTGGCTTGGTATAGTTGTAAATAGCCCCCAGTGTGTAGGATAGTGGTAGTGTACGGGGATCACTGGTCATCGTGGACTTGAAATGCCGATGGGCCTGTTTGTGTGTTATGTCTCTGAAATCTAGCCCACAGGATGGAAGGCAGATGGTTTGTGTGATGGTCTGTGCTGTGCCCGCAATCTAGTGGTTCACTCCACTATTTTGTGACTTTCAGGTAGGTTTTCATCTGCAAGTTAAAATGGGGAAATCCACATCGGAATTTCAACCTGTCGGGACTGCAGATACGGGTTTATACTGAAGATAGACACAAAGTGCTGGCGTAACTCAACGGGTCAGGCAGCATCTCTGGAGAAAAAGGATGGGTGATGTTTCGGTTGAGAGGCTGATTAAATCAGCAACTCGCTCTAGGGACAAATTACAATTATACCAAGCCGATTATCCTACAAACCTGTCTTTGGAATATGCGGGGAAACCGGGGCACCCGGAGGAAACCCACGAGGTCACAGCAAGAACGTACAAACTCCGCACAGACAGCACATGGGAATAGACAATAGGTGCAGGAGGAGGCCATTCGGCCCTTCGAGCCAGCACTGCCATTCAATGTGATCATGGCTGATCATCCACAATCAGTACCCCGTTCCTGCCTTCTCCCCATATCCCCTGACTCCGCTATCTTTAAGAGCCCTATCTAGCTCTCTCTTGAAAGTTTCCAGAGAACCTGCCTCCACCGCCCTCCGAGGCAGAGAATTCCACAGACTCACAACTCACAACAAATGAAGAGGAATGAACTTTGGTGCCTTCCCTCACAGTGGCCAAAGTTGATTCCGCTGTGTGGGGGATGTTTTTATGTTTTATGTTAAATTCAATAGTGTGGTGTTTATCTTATTTGTGTGCTGAATGGTAACTCAAATTTCACTGCACCAATTGGTGGATGTCCTTTGTCCTTTGACCTGCGTGGGTTTTCTCCGGGTGCTCCGGTTTCCTCCCACACTCCAAAAGCGTGCAAGTTTGTAGGTTAATTGGCTTCTGCAAATTGTAAATTGTCCCTGGCGTGTAGGATAGTGCTAGTGTACAGGGCGATCACTGGTCGTCGAGGCCACGCTGTACCTCTAAACTAAACTAAACTACTGATCTATATTCAATTCACCTTTCAGGGTCTGTAACATTTCAGACTCTCTGGAGAAGGCATGAATTTTAATAAAGTCCGGGACAAACATTACCTGTTATAGCAGAGCAAAATTGCAATTAGTTGCGCTGAAACTACTTGTAATAGTTAAAGGTAGAGTATTATGTAGTCATTTTTTACAGAGGTCCGACCTAATTCTACTCATTGTGACCTCTGGCCTTTTGGGTCACATTACCAATGCAGGGTCACATTATCCCACTTCCTGCGATTATTTTCAAGTCAGACTCGTAAAACGAGTAGTTCTTCTGGAGAAGTTAAATCCCCGTCCTGATCTCTTACACTGTAAAGGGGCTAGCAACACAATACCACCTCTGTTACGAGCCAAGGAAGGATATGGGTTGAAAATGAATCCAGAAGTGGCTCGATAGGTTCAAAGAAAGGCTCAGTCGAAAATGAGCGGCATCTTCACAGAGGGCTGGAGACACAGGCGTCATCAGCAGTTAATCACGCTAGTTTTGTTTAGGGATGCAGCGTGGGAACAGGCCCTTCGTCCCACCGAGCCCGCGCCGACCGGCGATCCCCGCAAGCTACCGCTGTCCTACACACACACACACACACACACTAGGGGACAATTACAACATTGCCGAAGCCAATTAACTCACAAACCCGCACGTGATTGGAGTGTGGGAGGGACCCGGAGAAAACCCACGCAGGTCACGGGGAGAACGTCCAAACTCCGCTCAGACAGCACCCGTAGTCAGGATCAAACCCGGGTCTCTGGCGCTGTGAGGCAGCAACTCTACCGCTGCGCTACCGAGCCATATCGTTTAAAATCATTTCAAATTTAATTGTATTTAACTCAACTGATTTATTCCTGTGATTTATTACGGTGGTGAATCTGTGGAATTCATTGTCACAGACGGCTGTGGAGGGCAAGCCAATGGATATTTTTAAGGCAGAGAGAGATATATTCTTGATTAGTACGGGTGTCAGGGGTTACGGGGAGAAGGCAGGAGAATGGGGTTAGGAGGGAGGGAGGGAGAGATAGATCAGCCATGATTGAATGGTGGAGCAGACTCGATGGGCCGAATGGCCACAGTCTGCTCCTCTGGGGTGGCACATTTCTGCAGCGGTAAACCTGTGTTCGATCCTGACTCCGGATGCTGCCTGGACAAAGTTTGTATTGTATCTTCGCCCTGTGACCACGTGGGTTTCTTACGGTTTCCTCCATCATTCCAAAAACGTGCAGGTTTGTCAGCGCATTGGCTTCTGTAAATCGCCCGTAGCGCGTACGGGCGATTTCCACCATGTATCTCAACTAAACTAAACTAAAATGTCTTATGTGCAGGCTGGAACTGCAGATGCTGGTTTACGCCAAAGATCGGCACAATGTGCTGGAGTAACTCAGTGGGTCAGGCAGCATCTGTGGAGAACATGGATAGGTGACGTTTCACAGAGTGCTGGAGTAACTCAGCGGGTCAGGCAGCATCTGTGGAGAACATGGATAGGTGACATTTCACAGAGTGCTGGAGTAACTCAGCGGGTCAGGCTGCATCTCTGGAGAACATGGATAGGTGACATTTCACAGAGTGCTGTGATAACTGGAGGAATGGTGGTGGTAACCGGAGGAGACCCACATGATCACAGGGCGAAGATACAATACAAACTGCGATTTTCAGAGCTTGCAGTGGAGGCAGAACAGCGGGGCGGGAGAGCTAAGATCTGCCCGGTAGAAGTTGGATGTCGAGGATTCGTGGCAACATCTACCTTGAGACTGATGAAGGACCTGGGGATCAGCGGACAAGCCCTACGCCAGGCCATCAAAGAAACATCACGGGTGGCAGGGCGGAGTAGCCAGTGGCTGTGGTTGAAGAGGAAAGACCCCATTTGTCTCCCAAATAGCCGACTAGCCAGATGCAGAGGGGGGTGGTTCTGGGACGTCAGAATGCGCCGCTGAGCCGACTGGAGACGTTGTGGGTTCATCAGCGAAACGTCGATGAAAGTAGGTGCCCACTTGATAACCCCAATGACGTGTCTGCCTAGCCTTTTTCAACATCGGAGGAGCAAAGGTGAGTGCAGAAGGCTCCCATCACCATCGGGAGTAAGTTGATATTTGGCACTTTGGACTTTGAACATCTGTGTATTTGTAAACAGCGGGTCAGGCAGCATCTCTGGGGAACATGGATAGGTGACGTTTTAAACAGAGTGCTGGAGTAACTCAGCGGGCCAGGCAGCATCTCTGGGGAGAAGGAATGGGCGACGTTTCAGGTCGTGACCCACCTTCAGACTATAAAATCCCATTGCTGCATCTGAGAAGCTTAACCTCGCACTACTGCTGCATAAAGCTCCACAGGAACCCTCGAGTCAGTTTCAAAAATAAACTCAGCTCTATTTGTTTAAGGGATTTGATAGTCTCGACCAAAGTCCATAAATCTCAGATGGGATATTTCTGCCATGCTGGCAAGAGGCCTTGAAAATGCATTATCTATTTCAAAAATAAACAGATGGAAATTGTTGAAAGGAGCAACTGCAGATGCTGGTTTATAACAAAGATAGTCACAAAATGTGGGATGCGAAAGTGAGATGACAATGGTGACAATACATAATAGTGAAAGGTACATAGAAACATAGAAAATAGGTGCAGGAGTAGGCCATTCGGCCCTTCGATCCTGCACTGTCATTCAATATGATCATGGCTGATCATCCAACTCAGCATCCCATCCCTGCCATCTCTCCATACCTCCTGATCCTTTGAGCCACAAGGGCCACATCTTAAATATAGCCAATGTACTGGCCTCAACTACATTCTGTGGCAGAGAATTCCAGAGATTCACCACTCTGTGTAAAAAATATTTTTCTCATCTCAGTCCTAAAAGGTTTCCCCTTTATCCTTAAACTCTGACCCCTTGTCCTGGACTTCCCCAACATCGGGAACAATCTTCCTGCATCTAGCCTGTCCAACCCCTTAAGAATTTTGTAAGTTTCTATAAGATCCCCCCTCAATCTTCTAAATTCTAGCGAGTACAAGCCGAGTCAAGTACAAGGTACAGATAGAGTGGATGTGGAGAGGATGTTTCTACTGGCGGGAGAATCTAGGACCAGAGGCCACAGCCTCAGAAGTAAAGGGCGCTCTTTTAGAAAGTTGGGGAGGAACTTATTTAGTCAGAGGGTGGTTAATCTGTGGAATAAATTTAAGAATAAGGGGTAAGCCATTTAGAACGGAGATGAGGAAACACTTCTTCACACAGAGAGTTGTGCGTCCGTGGAATTTTCTGCCTCAGAGGGCGGTGGAGGCCGGTTCTCTGGATACTTTCAAGGGAGAGCTAGATAGGGCTCTTAAAGATAGCGGAGTCTGGGGATATGGGGAGAAGGCAGGAACGGGGTCTGATTGTGGGTGATCAGCCATGATCACATTGACTGGCGGTGCTGGCTCGAAGGGCCGAATGGCCTACTCCTGCACCTATTGTCTATTGTCTAACTCATTGCCACAGGGGCCTGTGGAGGCCGAGTCAGTGGATATTTTTGAGGTAGAGATAGATACATTCTTGATTAGAACAGGTGTGAAGGGTTATGGGGAGAAGGCAGGAAAATGGGATTGGGAGGCAGCGATGAGCCATGATTGAATGGCGGAGTCGACCCGATGGGCCGAATGGCCTAATTCGACTCCTATAACTCGTAAAAATGCTGGAGTAACTCAGCGGGTCAGGCAGCTTCTATTGAGTAAAGGGATGGATGAAGTTTCGGGTTGAGACCCTGCTTCAGACTGATCATGAGGGGTGGGAGAGGGCCAAAGCAAACCCACCCAGTCACGGGAAGTACGTACAAAACTCCATACAGACAGCGCGCGAGGTCGGGATCCAACCCGGGTCTCCGGCATGTTTTAGTTTAGTTTAGTTTTGAGATACAGCTTGGAAACAGGTCCTTTGGCCCACTGAGTCCTCGCCGCCCAGCGATCAACCTTCCGCTAACACTACCCTACGCACTAGGGACAATTTACAAATGTTACCGAAGTTGCAAAACCCGCACGTCTTTGGAGTGTGGAAGGAAACCGGAGCACCCGGGGAAAACCCACGCGGGTCACGGGGAGAACGAGCAAACTCCATACAGACAGCACCCGTAGTCAGGATCGAACCTGGGTCTCTGGCGCTGTGGGGCAGCAACTCTACCGCTGCGCCACCGTGCCACCCTTATGAGCGATGCCTGATCCATGCGAGCCTTCAGGCTGCTGTAGGGCCTCCAGCCATCGCCTTCCCTGGTCGACATGCATCACTTTATGTGAATAACGGCGTTATCTAAGACCTCTCCACGCTACACTGAGACTGCTTTGTGTGCAGTTCGATTCACTGTGCTTCTTACCACGCTTTGTTGCCCTGTCAGTCCCCGGCCTCTTTGGCTTTCTCCCCAACGTGAAGTATCGAGCGGGGCCTCAGGGATTCATAAAAGCCGCGGGAGAGGGGAATGTTTTGTTCATTTGCAGCCTGCGCGGGTCCCAAGCATTGAACGTGGGATTGCCCTGTGAAACCCTGTACCGTTGTGGCAAGGCATGGCTCTCACAGACCAGGCCCAAAATAAAGGCCGAGAGAATGCCGGCACTCTCAGTCCAGGAGAGCATGAATATTTTAACTTCTGCTTCCCAAAGTAGGTAAGTTTGTGATTCATAGGACCAGAATTTGGCCCTTCAATAGGCAACAGACAATAGGTGCCGGAGGAGGCCATTCAGCCCTTCAACCCAGCACCGTCATTCAATGTGATCATGGCTGATCATCCCCGATCAGTACCCCGTTCCTGCCTTCTCCCCACATCCCCTGACTCCGCTATCTTTACGAGCCCTATCTCTTGAAAGTATCCAGAGAACTCGGCCTCCATCGCCCTCTGGGGCAGAGAATTCCACAGAGTCACAACTCTCTGTGTGAGGCCCATCCAGTCTACTCCGCCATTCAATCATGGATGATCTGTCTCTCCCTCCTAACCCCATTCTCCTGCCTTCCCCTAACACACTAAATTTAGTTCCGTTTATTTTCACATGTAACGAGGTACAGTGAAAAGCTTATGTTGTGTGCTAACCAGTCAGCGGAAAGACAATACATGATTACAATCAGGCCATGCACTGTGTACATATACAGAAGAAAGGGAATAATGCATAGTGTAAGATAAAGTCCAGTAAAGTCCAAATAAGATCATAAGTGATAGAAGAAGAATTAGGCCATTCAGCCCATCAAGTCTTCTCCGCCATTCAATGAAGGCTGATTTATGTTTCCCTCCTAACCCCATTCTCCTGCTTTCTCTCCATAACCCCTGACACCCTTAAAGATAGTATGTGGCTCCAATGAAGTTGATGGTAGCCTAAGACTGCTCTCTAGATGTTGATAGGATGGTTCAGTTTAGATATACAGTGTGGAAACAGGCCCTTCTGCCCAGCGAGTCCGCGCCGACCAACGATCCCCGCACACTAACACTACCCTGCACACCAGGGACAATTTACAGAAGCCAATAAACCTACAAACCTGCACGTCTTTGGAGTGTGGGAGGAAACCGGATCACCCGGAGAAAACCCACGCGGTCACAGGGAGAACGTACAAACTCCGTTGCCTAACTATACACAGTGAATGCATCGATTGTAATCATGTATTGTCTTTCCGCTGACTGGTTAGCACGCAACAAAAGCTTTTCACTGTACCTCGGTACATGTGACAATAAACTGCATAAGGAGGATGAAATCAATTTGTTGGATGTTCCAGGGTAGACAAAAGTGCTGGAGAAACTCAGCGGGAGCAGCAAGATCTATGGAGTGAAGGAAATAGGCAACGTTTCGGGCCGAAACCCTTCTTCAGACAGTTGAGTGTTCCAGTTCAGTTCAATTTAGTTTAGTTTATTGTCACGTGTACCGAGGTACAGTGAAAAGCTTTTGTTGCATGCTAACCACTCAGCGGAAAGACAATACATGATTACAATTGAGCCGTTCACAGTGTACAGATACATGATAAGGGAATAACGTTTAGTGCAAGGTAAAGCCAGCAAAGTCCGATCAAGGATAGTCCGATAGTAGATCTGGAGCGCTCTCTGGTTGCAGTTGGATGATTCAGTTTAGTTTAGTTTAGTTTAGTTTCGAGATACAGCACGGAAACAGGCCCTTCGGCCCACCGAGTCCACGCTGACCAGCGATCCCCACACATTAACACCATCCTGCACACACTAGGGACAATTTATACATTTGCCAAGCCAATTAACCTACAAACCTGCACGTCTTTGGAGTGTGGGAGGAAACCGAAGATCTCGGAGGAAACCCACGCAGGTCACGGGGAGAATGTACAAACTCCGCGCAGACAGCACCTGTGGTCGGGACGAACCCGGGTCTCCGGTGCTGCCAGCGCTGTAAGGCGGCAACTCTGCGGCTGCGCCACCGTGACCGCCCTGCCAATAGCTCAGGAAAGGTACAATTCCCCTCATTGTGTGATGTTTCTGCACCTTTCCAAGTCATACACCGGGCGGTGTCGTTCACAAAGCACCGGCTCGATTCACCCAAATAAAATCGACCAGCAAATTAAATCCACTAACAATCCACACAATCACCGGTCAGCTTGCTCTCTTGAGTTTTAAATCTTTGAGTTAGATCTAGCTCTTATGGCTGACGGAATCAAGGGATATGGGGAGAAAGCAGGAAGGAGTACTGATTGGGGATGATCAGCTAAGGTCATATTGAATGGCGGTGCTGGCTCGAAGGATAGAAACATAGAAAATAGATGCAGGAGTAGGCCATTCGGCCCTTCGAGCCTGCACCGCCATTCAATATGATCATGGCTGATCATCCAACTCAGTATCCTGTACCTGCCTTCTCTCCATACCCCCTGATCCCTTTAGCCACAAGGGCCACATCTAACTCCCCCTTAAATATAGCCAATGAACTGGCCTCAACTACCTTCTGTGGCAGTGTGTTTCTATGCATCTTGAAAGAAAAGCAGAGTTTCCACTTGGGAAAGGATAACTTCCAGAACTTAAAAAGGTTGCAATGCTCCAGACTATGCTAATGAAAGGTCAAAGGGGAATGTTGAAAGATTGGGTCATCGAATGAAGATTGATGGGAAAATGTCTGTGGGTGCTGTCTGTACGGAGTTTGTACGTTCTCCCCATGACCTGCGTGGTATTTTCCCCGGGCGTTCCGGTTTCCTCCCACACTCCAAAGACATACAGGCTTGTAGGTTAAATGGCTTCAGTAAAATTGTAAATTGTCCCTAGTGTGTGTAGGATAGTGTTAGTGTGCGGGGATCGCTGGTTGGCGCGGACTCGGTGGGCCAATGGGCCTGTTTCTGCGCTGTATCTCCAAACTAAACTAAACAAAAATATATTCCTGATGCAGCTGAAAGAGGGTCCCAACCCAAAACGTCACCTGTTCCTTTTCTCCAGAGATGCTGCCTGACCCGCTGAGTTACTCCAGCACTCTGTGAAACGTCACCTATCCATGTTCTCCAGAGATGCTGCCTGACCCGCTGAGTTACTCCAGCACTCAATGAAACGTCACCTATCCATGTTCTCCAGAGATGCTGCCTGACCCGCTGAGTTACTCCAGCATTTTGTGTCTATCTTCAGTCTAAACCAGCATCTGCAGTTCCATCCTACACATATATCTGACCACAACTGGTAATACTCACAATGCTATAGGAAGGATTTCCTTAGAAGGCTTTAGAAGTTCGGCATGTCACCAAGTTCTACAGATGCGCCATAGAAAGCATTTTATCGGGATGCATCACAGCACGGTTTGGGAACAGCTCCATCCAAGACCGCAAGAAATTGCAGCGAATTGTGGACGCAGCCCAGACCATCACACAAACCAACCTCCCTTCCATTGACTCCATCTACACCTCACGCAGCCTCGGCAAGGCCAGCAGCAAAATCAAGGACCAGTCGCACCCTGGCCACTCCCTCTTCTCCCATCAGCCAAAAGGTACAGAAGTGTGAAAACGCACACCTCCAGATTCAGGGACAGTTTCTTCCCAGCTGTTATCGGGCAACTGGAATCCTATAAACAACTGGAGAGCTAATATCTACCTCATTGAAAACCTTCAGAATATCTTTAATAGACTTTCCTGGCTTTACCTTTCACTAAAGGTTATTCCCTTTATCCTGTATCTGTACACTGTGGACGGCTCGATTGTAATCATGTATTGTCTTTCTGCTGTCTGGTTAGCACGCAACAAAAAAGCTTTTCACTTTACCTCGGTACACGTGACAATAAACTAAAGTCAAACTCTATTCCTCTCATGATTTTATACACCTCTATAAGATCACCCCTCATCCTCCTGCATTTCAATGAATAGAGTCCCTGCCTGCTCAACCTCTCTCTATAGCTCAGGCCCCTCGAGTCCTGGCAACATCCTGGTAAATCTTCTCTGCACCACTTAAGGTTTTGGACATGCTAGAGGCAGGAAACATGTCCCTGATGTTGGGGGAGTCCAGAACCAGGGGCCACGGTTTAAGAATAAGGGGTAAGCCATTTAGAACGGAGATGAAGAAACACTTTTTCACACAGAGAGTTGTGAGTCTGTGGAATTCTCTGCCTCAGAGGGCAGTGGAGGCCGGTTCTCTGGCTACTTTCAAGAGAGAGCTAGATAGGGCTCTTAAAGATAGCGGAGTCGGGGGATATGGGGAGAAGGCAGGAACGGGGTACTGATTGGGGATGATCAGCAATGATCACATTGAATGGCGGTGCTGGCTTGAAGGTCCGATTGGCCTACTCCTGCACCTATTGTCTATTTTCTGTTGTCTAATGTCACCCTCTCCAGCTTGACAACATCTTTACTATGCCATGTTGCCTAAAACTGAGCACAATACTCTAAATGTGGCCTCGCCAGCGCCTTAAATAACTGGAACGTGACCTCCTAACTTCTTTAGTTATTCTTTAGTAAAATCTGACTTCTGCTTACTTTGATGAATTGTTATTAAATACAAAAGGAAGCATCTGCTTGAATGATGAATTATAATGGTTTAAAAGTACATGGTCTAAGATGCTGAATCCTGAATGAAGAAATAGCACCAATTAGTCTTCGAACGAGCTCTTCAAAGATGTATAACGCCACTGTTTACATCATAGTAATGCTTATGCTGAGAATTTATTTTCCTGAAAGCTTTTAGAGAGCAATTAAAATTAAATTGAGTCTGGAACAATAAATGTTCCAAGTCTCAGCTGCTGTGTGGTCCAGGAACACAGCTCAGACCTACAAGTGGAATTTGCAACCGTCTATTACAGAGTTTTAAGTTATTTAAACATAATTAGCTAATCGTCCAAACTCAGCAATAAATGTGATGCTACATTTTTTAATATTCATAGTAAAATAAAAATTCAAAATGCTTAGATCAACATGACCTTTGGCAGAATTAGTAGGAGCGAAGAACTGCAGGTGCTGGTTTCATCGGAAGATGGACACAGAGTGCTGGAGTAACTCAGCGGGTCAGGCAGCGTCTCTGGAGAATATGGATAGGTGACGTTTCACAGAGTGCTGGAGTAACTCAGCGGGTCAGGCAGCATCTCTGGAGAATATGGATAGGTGACGTTTCACAGAGCACTGGAGTAACTCAGCGGGTCAGGCAGCATCTGTGGAGAACATGGATAGGTGACGTTTCACAGAGCGCTGGAGTAACTCAGCGGGTCAGGCAGCATCTCTGAAGAGAAGGGATGAGTGACATTTCAGATCAGGGCCCTTCATCAGTCAATAATCTCGGTAAACCCCCTCCATAACTTCTCCACCCACCTCGTCTCCATTCTAAATGGCTTTGCAAGAGTTACAGAGTTCACGTCGACATGTTTCTTAGTTCTCTTGATAATTCATCTTGATGAAAGTTATAAACGGAACAGCCTTCTTTCCTCAAGCCAATTACACCAGTGTTCTTTGCAACATTTCAAGTGAAAACATCTGCCTCCCTTGCTCATCCATCTTGCAAGTCGTCTCCACAAACTGTTAGTTCAGGCGTTTATCCATGGTCCCACACTGTTCATGTTTATTGCCTGTGTTTTCTTTGGTTCTCAGCAGTTCAATCCTTCGCCCCTTTACCAACATGAGCGGTCACGGTGGCACGGCGGTAGAGTTGCTGCTTTACAGCACTACGCAGCGCCAGAGACCCGGGTTCGATCCCGACTACGGGTGCTGTCTGTACGGAGTTTGTACGTGCTCCCCGAGATCCGCGTGGGTTTTCTCCGAGATCTTCGGTTTCCTCCCACACGTGCGGGTTTGTAGGCTAATTGGCTTGGTAACAATGTAAAATTGTCCAAGTTGGCGATATGCAGAGTACTGCCCTGCCGACTACAAAATCCAGAAGATTCAGAAGATGGCCATAAAGAAATGTGTAGGAAGGAACTGCAGACGCTGGTTTACACCAAAGACAGACACAGAATGCTGGAGTAATTCAGCGGGACAGGCAGCATCTCTGGAGAGAAGGAATGGGTCGAGACCCTTCTTCAACCTTAAAGAAATTTTGCTGTAGAAATGGCGCCATGATGCCGCAGCGATAGAATTGCTGCCTCACAGCGCCAGAGACCCGGGTTCCATCCTGACTATGGTGCGATCCGTATTTGTACGTTCTCACCGTGACCTGCGTGGGTTTTCTCCGGGTGCTCCGGGTTCCTCCCACATTCCAAAGACGTGCAGGTTTGTGGGTTAATTAGCTTGGGTATAAATGTAAATTGTCCCCAGTGTGTGTAGGATAGCATTAGTGTGCAGGGATCGCTGGGACTCAGTGGGCCAAGGGGCCTGTTTCCGCGCTGTATCTCTAAAGTCTAAAGTAAAGTCTAAAGGCTCTCTAAAGTCACTGAGATAAACATACAATCAGCAATTGAACTGGCAACACATGTCTGAACCTGGTGCCATTTAAATATATTAAAATGGCACTTACTCAAAACATGATCCACTAAGTCATGACTGTGAACTAGGTTCCAACACGTTCATTTTTGTGACAATATTTCCTGTGATCAAAAAAAAGGCCAATTTTGGAATAGAAATGAAATGTGCCATTAGTGTGATTACACCTGAAATCACATGTCCATAAGTATGACATTGCATAAACTGAATCAATATAGAGAATAATGAATGAATGAATGAATAAGTTCATTGGACAAGTATTCACATGCAAGGAATTTGCCTTGGTGCTCCGCCCGCAAGTGACAACATGACGTACAGTGACACCAATGGGCCTGTCCCACTTAGGCGACTTTTTAGACGACTACAGGAGACTCTGCAGTCACCACACAGTCACCACGTGTTCGCGGATGGTTGCCGAGGAGTCGCCTTCATGGTCGTGAGGAGTTCCCGCATTCTGGGAACTAGTCGCGGCCTCACGTGAATTTTTCAACCTGTTGAAAAACTAGCGGCGACCGGAATGAAGCCGCCATGGAGAGTAGCGAGAATTCTCGTGCCGTAGGTGGGTCGCCAGGAGGTCGAAGGTTCCCGGAGGTTCTCGTAGGTTGTAGCCGGTGCCGACCAGTGATATTAAACATGGCTCAAAAACATAAGCAGTAGTTTTCAGAACCAAGGATAACCGACCGGTAATATTAAATGTCCGCCGAGCTTCACAGCCGTGTATCTCTGGCTTCTTAAAAGTTGTAGCCACTCCTACTCCCCCCTCTCTCCTCTCCCCCCCCCTCTCTTTTAAAGGAATTACCGTACACTGTGCTTTAGCCGTCTTTTTACAGCGCCAACCTTCCTGTTCATCGCGGTGCGTGTCTGTTTCACCTTGGCTTTGCACCGTGTGAATTTTTTAGACAGCGCTACCCCCGCTTGCCCTGTCCCCTGCCTGCATAACGAGCTGGTGAAGGAAGCAATGTGTGTGTGTGACTCTGACAGTCGCCGTTCCAGTTGCCGGTTTTTCAGGCGACTGCCGGTCACCTAAATGGGACAGGCCTAAGTGGGACAGGCCCATTAGGAATGACACATAAAGCATTAAACATTAATAATAGGTTGGGCTCCATGTAATATTAAGTACATGTAGGGGCATGTACAGAAAGAACATGATTGCCAAAGTCAACCCATGGTATTTGTTTGTTTCATTCAGTGGCACCTCGACACACACTCTGTTGTAACCCTCGGAATACAAAATTCTTAAGGGGTTGGACAGGCTAGATGCAAGAAGATTGTTCCCGATGTTGGGAAAGTACAGAACAAGAGGTCACAGTTTAAGGATAAGGGGAAATATTTTAGGACCGAGATGAGAAAAACATTTTTTTCACACAGAGAGTGGTGAATCTCTGGAATTCTCAGCCACAGAAGCTAGTTGAGGCCAGTTCATTGGGTATATTTAAAGGGAGTTAGATGTGCCTTTGTGGCTAAAGGAATCAGGGGGTATGGAGAGAAGGCTGGTACAGGATACCGAGTTGGATGATCAGCCATGATCATATTGAATTGCGGTGCAGGCTCGAAGGGCCGAATGGCCTACTCCTGCACCTATTGTCTATGTTTCTATGTTTCTATGTTGTCTCCCTTGGAAAGAGCATTGTTTTGATTTTGGAACTGTTCAGTTCAGTTTATTGTCACGTGTACCGAGGTACAGTGAAAAGCTTTTGTTGCGTGCTAACCAGTCAGCAGAAAGACAATACATGATTACAATCGGGCCGTTTACAGTGTACAGATGCATGATAAGGGAATAACGTTTAGTGCAAGGTAAAGCCAGTAAAGTCCGATCAAGGATAGTCCGAGGGTCACCAATGAGGTAGATAGTAGTTCAGCACTGCTCTCTGGTTGTGGTAGGATGGTTCAGTTGCCTGATAACAGCTGGGAAGAAACTGTCCCTGAATCTGGAGGTGTGCGTTTTCACACTTCTAATGAAATGAAATCCATTTTCTGATGATGTCCACAGGAGGTCGACTTTCCTATTTCTGGGAGAGTTTTTATTTCTCAAGGCTAAGGCTATGGGGTTTTTTTCCGCTGCTTCTGATTAAAGTAGAAACTGTCCCTGAATCTGGAGGTGTATTTTAGTGAGCGGAGGGGCTGTGTATTCAGAGGGGATGAGATTGGAGTGGAGGTCACGGGGAGAACATGCAAACTCCACACAGACAGCACCCAAGGTCAGGATCAAAGCCGGTTCTAGGGCACTGTGAGGCAACAACTCTACCGCTGTGCCATAGAATCATAGTCCTAGACGCAGTGGTTTCCAACCTTTTTTTGGCCATGCCCCACCTAATCACCTCTAAAATCCTGATGCCCCCCCCTTGCTTTCCCTTGAGAGAAAACGGAGGAAATAGATATTATAAGGGTAACTTAGCAAAAGCTCTTTGAATCGTATTTCTAAATCCAATTCAATAAATAAGGTTCTCCCATGACCTCGCACGCTTCGTGCGACGTGCATGAAGAGCGATGGCGCGGTGGTTATGTAATAACTACACAATAAAGACCTTTTTTACCCCAAAAAAATTATTTACTCAAAATAACATCTGAAACATAAACTACATATGTTTACCTGATGGAAAATCCAAAAAAATAAAAATCGAAAATTTGGACCCAGACCTCCTCAGTCGCGCTCAATTGCCCCCCTTAAAAATCAAATTGCCCCCCTGTGGGGCGTACGCCCCACGTTGGGAACCACTGTCCTAGAGTCACAGTCATACTGTGTGGGAACAGGCCCTTTGACCCAACTTGCCCACAACATGTCCCTTCTACACTAGTCCCACCTGACAGTGTTTGGTACATATCCCTCCAAAACTGTCCTTTCCATGTATCTGTCTAAATGTTTCTTAAACTTTGCAATAGTCCCTGCCTCAAATGCCTCCTCCGGCAACTTGTTCCATACATCCACCACACTGTGTGAAAACGTCATCCCTCAGATTCCTATTAAATCTTGAAGGGAGAAAGATTTAATAGGAATCTGAGGGGTAACCTTAAACCCTTGTCCTCTGGTCCACGATTCCCCTGCTCTGGGCAAGAGACTCTGCGCATCTACCTGATCTATTCCTCTCATTATTTTATACACCTCCATAAGATGAACCCTCATCCTCCTAGCCTCCCTTGGCTTTAATCAGAAGGTCACAAGGAATAGGAATAGAGTTAGGCCATTCAGCCCATCGAGTGTACTCCCCCATTCCGTCATGGCTGATCTATCTCTCCCTGAGAACCCCACTCTCCTGCCTTCTCCCCGTAACCTGTGATTCACAAATTAAATACAATAAATTAAAAGCAGATCTATCATTTGCTTTGGCTCTGTATCACAATGGCCACCATAACTGCAGTGTCTTTTGTCACTTTGTTCATCTGCAAATCCAATCCCATCCCCCCTCCCCCACCTCTCTCTTTTTCACACGGAGAATTGTGAGTCTGTGGAATTCTCTGCCTCAGAGGGCGGTGGAAGCCGTATCTTTGGATACTTTCAAGAGAGAGCTAGAAAGGGCTCTTAAAGATAGCGGAGTCAGGGGATATGGGGTGATGGCAGGAATGGGGTACTGATTGTGGACGATCAGCCATGATCACATTGAATGGAGGTGCTGTCTCGAAGGGCCGAATGGCCTACTCCTGCACCTATTGTCTATTGTCTATTACAATCGGGCCATGTACAGTGTACAGACGCACGGTGAAGCCGGTAAAGTCCGATTGTGTTCCCGGGGGCGCCTCCTGCAGCCAACCTCGATGCCACGGGGCTGGAGGCATTGTCCCGGTTCACCCCCCCCCCCCCCCCCCCCCCGCCCGCCGGCCCTTGCTCCTGACGTCCCATGTCTCCAGCCCCCTCCCCGGTCACGAGCCTTCGGGCAGGCTCTTAGTTCCACTGGCTGACCGACGAGCCTTCAGGCCGGCACCGTGGGGCCCATAACAAGTGTGTGCTGCATGCCAATGAACAATTACCAGACCTGGCACTGCACGCTCAGCAGGCCAGCTGCCCAAATACTCAAGACTCCAACCCCACCCTGCCCTTAATACATAATTGGTGGGAAACTACCTAAAGCTGTATTATCGTTAGCCACTACTTTAAGTGCAGGTAATTGCAAATTTGCCCCAGGGCTTCTTAAAATAATATTTTAGTCATGGCCTGACAGATGTTTATTCTGACTATATATATAGAATGGCTTCCCCCCACCCCCCCCCCCCCCCCCCCCCCCCCCCCCCCCCAAAAAAAAATATTTAAAGGGCCTGTCCCACTTGGCAATTTTTAGGTGACTACCGGCGAATGTCACTGTCGTAGCAGGTCACCGATAAACCGGCAACTGGACTAATGGGCCGGTCCCACATTTTTGGCAACTACGACAATGGGATTCACCGAAGTCAGCACTGGCGACAATCTGCGTGATCCTGGCGATAACCTACGACAGCACCTACGTCAGGAGAAGACAAGCTGTGACAAGCCGACTGTCGCCGAAAAGTTTTGAACATTTCAAAATCCAGTGGCGACCAGAAAAACGCTACGACTCTTTGGGCGACTGAGGAGACGACTCACGACCATACAGGCGACACTCCGGCAACCATGTGGCAACAGCCTAGTCGCCTGGAGCCGGCTAAAAATCGCCTTTGTGGGACAGGCCCTTAACTCTTGAAGAAATATGTCATTTTGAATAAACCAAGTATTGAATTCATTGCAGATAGTCATAGGGTTATACAACGTTGAAACAGGCTCTTCGGCCCAACTTCCAAGATGCCTTATCTACATCAGTCCTACCGCCCCATGTATGGTCCATATTCCTCTACATAGAAACATAGAAAACAGGTGCAGGAGTAGGCCATTCGGCCCTTTGAGCCAGCACCGCCATTCAATATGATCATGGCCGATCATCTAAAATCAGTACCCCGTTCCTGCTATTTCCCCATATTCCCTGATACCATTAGCCCTAGGAGCTAAATCTCTCCTGAAAACAGCCAGTGAATTGTCCTTCACTGCCTTCTGCAGCAGAGAATTCCACAGATTCACAACTCTCTGGGTGAAAACGTTTTTCCCCATCTCAGCCCTAAATGGCCTACCCCTTATTCTTAAACTGTAACCCTTGGTTCTCGACTCCCCCAACATTTTTCCTGCATCTAACCTGCCCAATCCCTTAAGAATTCTATATGTTTCTATAAGATTCCCTCTCACCCTTCTAAATTCCAGTGAATACAAGCGCAGTCGATCCATTCTTTCATCATATGTCAGTCCCGCCATCCCGGGAATTAGCCAGGTGAACCTACGCTGCACTCCCTCAATAGATAAAGCTCTTAAAGATAGCGGAGTCAGGGGATACGGGGAGAAGGCAGGAACGGGGTACTGATCGTGGATGATCAGCCATGATCACAGTGAATGGTGGTGCTGGCTCGAAGGGCAAAATGGCCTACTCCTGCACCTATTGTCTATTGTGTATTCCTCAATTTAGGAGACCAACCCTGCACACAATACTCCAGGTGTGGTCTCACCAGGGCTCTTTACAACTGTGGTAGGACCTCCTTGCTCTATATTCAAATATTTTCCTCTAAACCTTTTCCATCCATATGCCTGGCCAAATGTCATGTAAATGTCATGGTACCAGCCTCAACTACCTCCTCCGGCTGCTCGTTCCATACAACCAACACCCTCTGTGTGGAAAACGTTGCCTCTCAGGTTCTTATGAAAACTTTTCTCTCTCACCTTAGCTTCCTATTAAACCTCTCCATCTCATCTTAAATCTATTTTTCCTAGCTTTCTTAAAACTTTAGACTTTAGTACACCAGCACTGTCCTACATCTATTAGAAACAATTTACAAACTTTATCGAAGCCAATTAGCCTGCAAACCTGTACGTCTTTGGAGTGTGGGAAAAACTGGAGCACCTGGAGAAAACCCACGCAGGCCATGGGGAGTCAAGTCAAGTCAAGTCACTTTTATTTCTATAGCACATTTAAAAAACAACTCTCGTTGGCCAAAGTGCTTTACATTGGTGGAGGTACTAACGTTATACAACAGTGGTTCATAGATTAAGTACATACATAAATACATACATATAGCCCTCCTACAAACGACGTCAAGAAAGGCTTGAGAGTAAAGATGGGTTTTAAGCCTCGACTTAAAGGAGTCGATGGAGGGGGCAGTTCTGATGGGGAGGGATGCTGTTCCACAGTCTAGGAGCTGCAACCGCAAAGGCGCGGTCGCCCCTGAGCTTATGCCTGGACCGCGGGATGTTCAGTAACATCCCGCGTACGGGAGAACATACGAACTCCGTACTGACAGCACCTGTAGTCAGGATCAAACCTGGGTCTCTGGCGCTGTGAGGCAGCGACTCTACCACTGCGCCACTGTGCTACAGGGTGTTATAGTATTGGCAATGGATGGAATGAACAAGTGTCTCAAGGACTTGTAAAAGTTGTGCTGTCATTACTCACCACAGGCATTCCAGTCGGTTGTCTGAGGTGACCCAAAATTACAGTTCAGTTTAGTTTTGATTTTGGAACTATTCAGTTTAGTTCAGTTCAGTTTATTGTCACGTGTACCGAGGTACAGTGAAAAGCTGGATTCAGAAGAGGCGGAGACAATGGGCTATGTGGGAGAGCTGGGAATGGGAGGGGAAGGAGGGAGAAAGCAAGGACTACCTGAAATTAGAGAAGTCAATGTTCATACCGCTGGGGTGTAAACTGCCCAAGCGAAATATGTGTGTCCGAGGGTCACCAATGAGGTAGAAAGTAGTTCAGGACTGCATTTCAGTTGTGGTAGGATGATTCAGTTGCCTGATAACAGCCGGGAAGAAACAGTCCCTGAATCTGGAGTTGTGCGTTTTCACACTTCTGTACCTCTTGCCCGATGGGGGAGGGGAACAAAAAGATAGGAGTGTGTACAGGGAGTTACGGGGAAAGCAACCAACATAATCAAGGGGCTTTTTGACCCCAGTCATTCCTTGTTCTCCCCGCTCCCTTCGGGCAGGAGGTACAGAAGCTTGAAAGCGAGCACCACCAGACTCAGGAACAGCTTCTTCCCCTCTGTTATCAGACTATCAAGCAATCTGATAGGTGGCGTTGACCTTCCAACATACCTCATTGCAGATAGACTCATATAGAAACATAGAAAATAGGTGCAGGAGAAGGCCATTCAGCCCTTCGAGCCAGCACCACCATTCATTGTGATCATGGTCACCAATCAATAACCCGTGCCTGCCTTCTCCCCAAATCCCTTGACTCCACCAGCCCCTAGAGCTCTATCTAACTCTCCCTTAAATCCATCCAGTGATTTGGCCTCCACTACCCTATGCGGCAGGGAATTCCACAAATTCACAACTCTCTGGGTGAAAAAGTTTTTTCTCACCTCAGTCTTAAATGGCCTCCCCTTTATTCTAAGACTGTGGCCCCTGGTTCTAAACTCGCCCAACATTGGGAAAAATGTTCCTGCATCTATCTTGTCCAGTCCTTTTATAATTTTATATGTTTCTATAAGACTTCCCCTCATCCTTCTAGACTGCAGTGAATACAAGCCTAGTCTTTTCAATCTTTCCTCATATGACAGTCCCACCATCCCAGGGATCAATCTCGTGAACCTACGCTGCACTGCACAATATAGATGCTGCCTCACCTGCTGAGTTTCTCCAGCATTTTTCTCTGCCTTCAATTTTTCCAGCATCTGCAGTTCTTTCTTAAACACCATTTATTATAGGTGCCTGAAACTGATGAAAATATAATGTGGTACAAGACATTTTAAAATTTGCAACACGGGAAAATGGGCAGATTTGCAAATAAATGGCACGATGCATGAATCCTGCCTGCCAGGCAATTATAACAGAGGAAGTGAGATGATGAAAAGGATTTAACAAGAACCTTTTGGCGAGAGCTCCCCTTCACACATACCATTTCTCCCTCTGGGCAAGTGCAAGGTGAACCATTAACTTTTACCAGAGAACTACTGTGACAGCTGTTGAGTTTACAGCCAAGCCAGTGAAGTCAAAATCTGTTTCAGCTGAAAGGGGCGGACACGGTGGCGCAGCGGTAGAGTTGCTGCCTCACAGCGCCGGAGACCCGGGTTCGATCCCGACTGGGGGCGCCGTCCTGTACGGAGTTTGTACCTTCTCCCCGTGACCCGCGTGAGTTTTCTCCGAGATCTTCAGTCCACCAAGTCCGTGTCAACCAGCGATCCCCGCACACCTGACCTATCCTACACACACTGGGGCCATTTTACAATTTTACCGAAGCCAATTAAACCTACAAACCTGTTCGTCTTTGGAGTGTGGGAGGAAACCGGAGCACCCGGAGAAAACCCACGTAGGTCATGGGGGGAACGTACAAACTCCGTACAGACAGCACCCGTAGTAGTCTGGATGGAACTTTGGTCTCTGGCGCCGTGAGGCAGCAACTCTACCGCTGCACCACCGTGGTTTTGCACTATGTTCTATTTACCTAGCATTATTGATTATTGATTATTAGATATTTATTTGTGCTATTGCATTCAGGCCTGTTTAAGCGAGTTAGAATTTCATTGTTCCATTGCCTGCAGAGATACGACATATCTGATGGTGTATAAAATAACCAGAGGAATAGATCGGGTAGACGCACAGAGTCTCTTGCCCAGAGTAGGGGAATCGAGGACCAGAGGACATAGGTTCAAGGTGAGGGGGGAAAGATTTAATAGGGATCTGAGGGGTAACTTTTTCACACAAAGGGTGGTGGGTGTATGAAACGAGCTGCCAGAGGAGGTAGTTGAGGCTGGGACTATCCCAAAGTTTAAGAAACAATTAGACAGGTACATGGACAGGATAGGTTTGGAGGGATATGGGCCAAATGCAGGAAGGTGGGGCTAGTGTAGATGGGGTATGTTGGTCGGTGTGGGCAAGTGGGCTGTATGACTGACTCTATGACAATTAAATCCACTTGACTTTTGACAGCGAATAGAAGAGTGTGTATGACTCAGAGCTGAAACGAATCGAATACAAAACACCATCTTGTGGTTCAACTGAGAACTAACTAAAGGCGTGAGAATCTGCGGGATTCTCTGCCTCAGAAGGCAGCGGAGGCCAATGCTCTGGATGCTTTCAAGAGAGAGTTAGATAGAGCTCTGAGAGATAGCGGAGTCAGGGGATATGGGGAAAAGGCAGGAACGGGGTACTGATTGTGGATGATCAGCCATGATCACATTGAATGGCGGTGTTGGCTTGAAGGGCTGAATGGCCTACTCCTGCACCTATCGTTTATTGTCTACGTGATCTCACAGTTGCTAAACACTTTAACTCTCCTTTCCATTCCCACACTCACCTTTCAGTCCCGGCCCTCCTCCACTGTCAGAGTGAGGCCAAACGCAAACTGGAGGAACACCACCTCATATTTCTCATCGGCAGCTTGCAACGCAGTTGTACGAAGAAGAGTTTTGGCCCGAAACGCTGCCTATTTCCTTCGCTCCATAGATGCTGCCGTACCCGCTGAGTTTCTCCAGCATTTTTGTCTACCTAGTTGTATGAATATTGGATTCTCCAATTTCAGGTAAAGGGCCTGTCCCACTTAGGCGACTGCTGGCGACTGTCATAGTCGTAGCAGGTCACCGAAAAACCGGCGACTGGACCCCCCTTTCGACATAAAATTTTAAATAGGATCATTAAAGTAATGAACACAAAATAACAGATTCAGCACCAGCGACAACCTACGTCACCCGGCGACACCTACGACAGTGCCTACGTCAGGAGAAGTCAAGCTACGCTCATTGGCGTCAAACCCACTGTCACCGACTATTTTCAATAGACAATAGGTGCAGGAGTAGGCCATTCAGCCCTTCAAGCTACCACAGCCATTCAATGTGATCGTGGCTGATCATCCCCAATCAGTACCCAGTTCCTGCCTTCTCCCCATATCCCCTGACTCCGCTATCTTTAAGAGCCCTATCTAGCTCTCTCTTGAAAGCATCCAGAGAACCCGCCTCCACCGCCCTCTGAGGCAGAGAATTCCACAGACTCACCACTCTCTGTGTGAAAAAATGTTTCTTCGTTCTAAATGGCTTACTCCTTATTCTTAAAGGTTTCAACATGTTGGAAATCCAGCGGCGACCAGAAAGACGCTACAACTCTTTGGGCGACTGAGGGGACGACTCACGACCATACAGTAACGACACCCCGGCAACCATGTGGCGACTGCCTAGTTGCCTGTGGTCCCCTAAAAAATCACCTAAGTGGGACAGGGGCTTAACTTCGACAAAAAATGTCCACTCTTCCCCCCTAACCCCATTCTCCTACCTTCTCCCCATAACCCCTGCAAAACCTTTCATCTTCTCTCTCCCCCCCCCCCCCCCCCCCCCCCCCCCCCCCCCCCCCCCCCCCCCCCCCCCCCCCCCCCCCCTTCCCATGCTGGTTCACTCAAATAATAATGGCTATGAATGACACCAAAATGAAACACAGGTCACGGGGAGAACGTGCAAACTCCGTACAGATAGCACCCGCAGCCAGGAACGAACCTGGGTCTCTGGCGCTGTGAGGCAGCAGTTCTACTGCCGCGCCACAAGACGTGACGTTTTCATGCAAGACACGATATAATTGGTGCCAATTCTTTATGCAGTTTTATTGAGCAGATTTCTGAAAATAACTTTTATCAGTCTTTATGGAAAGGATGTGCTGACTCTGGAGAGGGTCCAGAGGAGGTTTAAAAGAATGATCCCAGGAATGAGTGGGTAGACAAAGATGCTGGAGAAACTCAGCGGGTGAGGTAGCATCTATGGAGCGAAGGAATACCACCGAAATGTCACCTATTCCTTCGCTCCATTGATGCTGCCTCACCCGCTGAGTTTCTCCAGCATTTTTGTCGTCCTTCCATTTTTCCAGCATCTGCAGTTCTTTCTTAACCAGGGTTAACATACGATGAGCGTTTGTCAGCACTGGGCCTGTACTCGCTGAAGTTTAGAAGGATGAGAGGGTACCTCATTGGAACTTACTGAATATTGAAAGGCCTGGATAGAGTGGATGTGGAGAGGATGTTTCCACTAGTGGGAGAGTCTAAGACCAGAGGGGATAGCCTCAGAATAAAAGAACGTTCCTTTAGATAGGAAAGAGGAGGCTTTTCTTTAGCCAGAGGGTGGTGAATCTGTGGAATTCCCACCGTGAAACCACCGGGTTTTGACATCCATCGCAAGCAATGGCTAACCCTGAACAGAATCTGCACCCTCCGTGCAAGAACAGCCCATCACCTGCATTAGTGGGGGATGACAGACAGCCCTTGCTTGCGTCTGCGGACATCCAGACCAGACTATCCCACACATCGTGAATGACCGCCCACTGAGGCTTTTCCCTGGGGGCATCAAAGCCATCCACCCAGTAACTGATGCTGTCCTGGCCTGGATGTCCACCCTTGACCTACAACTTTAGGCTGTGCACGCCATACGCAAGAAGAAGATTGTTACAGACGGCTGTGGAGGCCAAGTCAATGGAGATTTTTAAGGCGGAGATTGACAAATTCTTGATTAGTGTGGGTGTCAGGGGTTATGGGGAGAAGGCAGGAGAATGGGGTTGAGAGGGAGAGATAGATCAGCCATGATTGAATGGCGGAGTAGACAATGAGCCGAATGGCCTCATTCTGCTCCTAGAACATGAACTTATGAAAGCTAGATAGACACAAAATGCTGGAGTAACTCAGCGGGACAGGCAGCATCTCTGGAGGGAAGTAATGGGTGACGTTTCGGGTCGAGGCCCTTCTTCAGTCTGAAACTATTTGTGTCTATCTTCGGTTTAAACCAGCATCTGCAGTTCCTTCCAACACACGGTCACGGTGGCGCAGCGGTAGAGTTGCTGCCTTAGAGCGAATGCAGCGCCAGAGACCCAGGTTCGATCCCGACTACAGGTGCTGTCTGTGCGGAGTTTGTACGTTCTCCCCATGGATTTTCTCCCAGATCTTCGGTTTCCTCCCACGTACAGGTTTGTAGGTTAATTGGCTTGATAAATGTAAAAATTGTCCCGAGTGGGTATAGGATAGTGTTCATGTGCGGGGATCGCTGGTCGGCGCGGATCCGGTGGGCCGAAGGGCCAGTTTCGTGCTTATGAAGAAGGGTCTCGACCTGAAACGTCACCTATTCTTTCGCTCCATAGATGCTGCCTCACCCGCTGAGTTTCTCCAACATTTTTGACTACCTTATACTAATGAAATGTGCTCTTTGCAGTATCTGACCACTGACACAAGGTGGCAGTGCTGTTCCATATCAATCATGGTCAGAGCCAGGGTACACAAAAGTGCTGGAGAAACTCAGCGGGTGCAGCAGCATCTATGGAGCGAAGGAAATAGGCGACGTTTCGGGCCGAAACCCTTCTTCAGACTGATGGGGGGTGGAGGGGAGAAGGAAGGAAAAAGGGAGGAGGAGGAGCCCGAGGGCAGGGGGATGGGAGGAGACAGCTCGAGGGTTAAGGAAGGGGAGGAGACAGCAAGGGCTAGCAAAACTGGGAGAATTCAACGTTCATGCCATCCGGACGCAAGCAACCCAGGCGGAATATGAGGTGCTGTTCCTCCAATTTCCGGTGTTGCCAGGCTGGGCTGTTGTGATCTAACCTGCTTCTTAGCAACATCTGTAACAGCTGTCTGCTGTTCTGTGAGTGAGTCACATAAGTAGCATTAAAAATAGTAGGGTACCGCTCCATGGTTTGGGGAGTATTGTGTGCAGTTTCCCCCAGAGGGTGGTGCGTACATAAGGAGGATGGCACGGTGGCGCAGCGGTAGAGTTGCTGCCTCACAGCGCCAGAGGCCCGGGTTCGATCCTGACTACGGGCGCTGTCTGTACAGAGTTTGTACGTTCTCCCCGTGATCGCGTGGGTTTTCTCCGGGTGCTCTGGATTCCTCCCACACACCAAAGACGTACAGGTTTGTAGCTATAAATCATAAATTCTCCCTAGAGTGTGTAGGATAGCGCTAGTGTGCGGGGATCACTGGTCGGCATGGACTCGGTCGGCCGAACAGTCTTTTTCCACCATGTATCTCTAAACTAAACGTGACAAGAATTGTTTCGTTCAGTTTAGTTCAGTTTATTGTCACGTGTACCGAGGTACAGTGAAAAGCTTTTGTTGCGTGCTAACCAGCCAGCGGAAAGACAACACATGATTACAATACAATCATCCACAGTGTACAGATACAAGATAAAGGGTATAACATTTAGTGCAAGATAAAGTCCAGTAAAGTCTGATCAAAGATAGTCCGAGGGTCACTAATGAGGTAGATAGTAGTCCACCACTGCTCTCTGCTTGTGGTAGGATGGTTCAGTTGCCTGATAACAGCTGGGAAGAAACTGTCCTTGAATCTGGAGGTGTGGCGTTTTCACACTTCTGTACCTCCTGCCTAATGGGAACGGGGAGCAACGATTTCGGAAAACTAAACCTAAATGGAAGAAAAAGTAATGTATGTACTTGTAGAAAGGAACTGCAGATGCTGGTTTACACCGTAGATAGAAACAGTGCCGGAGTAACTCAGCGGGTCAGGCAGCATCTCTGGAGAAAAGAATATAGGTGACTGAGTCTGTGAAAGGGCTTGACCTGAAACTTCACCTATTTCTCCTATCCAGAGATGTTGCCTGACCCGCTGAGTTACTCCAGCACTCTGTGAAACGTTACCTATCCATGTTCTCCAGAGATGCTGCCTGACCCACTGAGTTACTCCAGCACTCTGTGAAACGTTACCTATCCATGTTCTCCAGAGATGCTGCCTGACCCGCTGAGTTAATCCAGCACTCTGTGAAACGTCACCTTTCCATGTTCTCCACAGATGCTGCCTGACCCGCTGAGTTACTCCAGCACTCTGTGAAACGTCACCTGTCCATGTTCTCCACAGCTGCTGCCTGACCCGCTGAGTTACTCCAGCACTCTGTGAAACGTCACCTATCCATGTTCTCCACAGATGCTGCCTGACCCGCTGAGTTACTCCAGCACTCTGTGAAACATCACCTATCCACGTTCTCCACAGATGCTGCCTGACCCACTGAGTTACTCCAGCATCCTTTATCTATCTTTGGAAGAAAAAGTAGATGCCTTTCCAGTTTCTTCCCGGCAATGTGAGCTGAGTAGCTCTCCCGACAATGATCGCCACAGGCCTCAATCAGTCAGCAGGTGCTCAGAGAGCGGATGCCTGCTGGTCCTTCTCTGAAGTAAACATCATCAGGTTTCACAGATGACAGATCTTCACGGCTAGAGGCAGCACTGGGAACAAAAGCCATGCGTGGCAATCCGAATCAGCACCGTTTCAGTTTAGTTTAAATTGAAGATAGACGCAAAATGCTGGAGTAACTCAGCGGGACAGGCAGCATCTCCAGAGAGAAGGAATGTGTGATGTTTCAGGTCGAGACCCTTCATCAGAGTATAGTTCAGTTTAGAGAAACCAGTGTGGAAACAGGCCCTTCGGCCCACCGAGTCCGTGCCGACCAGCAATCCCCGTACACTAACATTATCCGACAAACACTAGGGACCATTTACAAATTTACCGAAGCCAATTAACCTACAAATGTGCACGCGTTTGGAGTGTGGGAGGAAACTGAAGTACCCAGAGAAAACCCATGCAGGTCATGGGGAGAAGGTACAAAGTCCGTACAGACGGCACCCGTAGTCAGGATGGAACCCAGGTCTCTGGCGCTGTGAGGCAGCGACTCTACCACTGCGCCACACAATAATAGCGCAAAATAACCCCAACAAAGTCTACGGTGCAACCAGAGACAAAGTCCATAGCTGATCGATCATTATATTTTATGATCACATGTGGCACGTCACAGTGCGATTCTTTGCTTTGCTCGCCATACACAAGGTATGCAAAGAGTCTCCATCTAAAGGGCATTGACAAAGTAATTACAATGCTTGTGTAGTCGTCAAGTGCCTGATGGTTGCTGGGAAGAAGCTGTTCTTCAAACTGTTGGTTATGGTTATCAGGCTCCTGAATATCTAAAGAACAGGAACATTTCAATAGACAATAGGTGCAGGAGTAGGCCATTCGGCCTTTCGAGCCAGCACCGCCATTCAATGTGATCATGGCTGATCATCCCCAATCAGTACCCTGTTCCTGCCTTCTCCCCATATCCCCTGACTCCGCTATCTTTAAGAGCCCTATCTTGCTCTCTCTTGACAGTATCCAGAGAACTGGCCTCCATCGCCCTCTTGAGGCAGAGAATTCCATAGACTCACAACTCTCTGTGAGAAAAAGTGTTTCCTCTGTTCTAAATGGCTTACCTCTTATTCTTAAACTGTGGCCCCTGGTTCTGGACTCCCCCAACATCGGGAACATGTTTCCTGCCTCTAGCGTGTCCAAACCCTTAATTATCTTATATGTTTCAATAAGATCAAACAGAGTGTACAAACCCAGCCGCTCCATTCTCTCAACATATGACAGTCCCGCCATACCGGGAATTAACCTTGTAAACCTACTCTGCACTCTCTCAATATCAAGAATGTCCTTCCTCAAATTAGGGGACCAAAACTGCACACAATACTCCAATATTTCCACAACATCAGGCATAATACCATTGGCCATCAACAAAACAAATTAACTAGTCTAGTTTAGTTCAGAGATACAGCACGGAAACAGGCCCTTCGGCCCACCGAGTCCACTCCAACCAACGATCCCCACATACTAACACTATCCTACACACACGAGGGACAATTTACATTCATACCAAGCTAATTAACCTACAAACCTGCACGTCTTTGGAGTAAACCAAAAATCTCGGGAAAAGCCACAATGTCACAGGGAGAACATGCAAACTCCGTACAGACAGCACCCGTAGTCAGGATCGAACCCGGTTTCTCTGGCACTGGAAGTCAAGCAGTTTGTTGTAGCTTTCGGTTTATTATTAATTCTGTTTAGGCTAGCATTTATTTCAAGAGGGCTTATATACAAAAACAGGGATGTAACGCTGAGGCTCTATAAGGCGCTGGTCAGGCCGCATTTGTAATATTGTGAGCAATTTTGGGCACAGTATCTGGGGAAGGATGTGCTGGCTCTGGAGAGGGTCCAGAGGAGGTTTACAAGATTCATCCCAGGAATGAGTAGGTTAACCTATGAGGAGCGTTTGTCGGCACCGGGTCTGTACTCGCTGGAGTTTAGAAGAATTAGGGGGGGACCTCATTGAAACTTACAGAATAGTGAAAGGCCTGGATAGAGTGGATGTGGAGAGGATGTTTCCACTAGTGGGAGAGTCTAGGACTAGTCTTCCATCCTGACTACGGGTGTTGTCTGTGCGGAGTTTGTACGTTCTCCCTGTGGGTTTTCTCCGGGTGCTCCGGCTTCCTACCACAAAGATGTACGGCAGGGGTTGAGCAGCCTTGTTCTGCGTAGGGGCCGGGACGCATGTCTGTGAGCGGATGGCGGGCCACGTCTATCACGTGTACACATGGATCCCGCCCTGGATGGCAGGCAGGCATCAAATCACGTGTTCACAGAAGGTAGGCAAAACTGCTGGAGAAACTCAGCCTCGTACAATCCTTGCATGTCTCACCCGCTGAGTTTCTCCATCATTTTTGTCCACCTTCGATTATTCCAGCATCTGCAGTTCTTTCTTAAACGTATTGCGCAGGATGCGGTACAGCCAGAGCTCGCCGCTCGACACTCGCCGGTGCCGGATGATTATGAGTTACGGGCCGCATTCGGTCTGGGGGCCGTAGGTTGCCGACCCCTGGCGTATGTGTTTGACGGTTAATTGGTAGTGTGTAGGAAAATGCTGGTGTACAGGGTCGGCATGGAATCGGTGGGCCGAAGGGCCTGTTTCACCACTTTCACCACTCTAAAGTCAAAAGATTGAAATACACTTTAAAGTTATATCAAAGGGAAGCAGATGTATAAATCTAGCAAGGTTATGGTAATTTACACCACATACGTTCCTTTGGAAGATGAATTTATAAACTTGCCCATACCTGCCACACACCAAGGAATTTAAAAGCCTTTTACAATGGTTAAGGTTTGGTGGTCAGAAGACATTCTTCTCGGCTGCACTAGTGATTAATTCTCCTGAAGCTTTTCATGACTTTTACTGGATAGACTACTCTTGTACTCGCTAGAATTTAGAAGACTGAGGGGGGATCTTATAGAAACTTACAAAATTCTTAAGGGGTTGGACAGGCTAGATGCAGGAAGATTGTTCCCGATGTTGGGGAAGTCCAGAACAAGGGGCCACTGTTTAAGGATAAGGGGGAAATCTTTTAGGACTGAGATGAGGAAAACATTTTTCACGCAGAGAGTGGTGAATCTGTGGAATTCTCTGCCACAGAAGGTAGTTGAGGCCAGTTCATTGGCTAAATTTAAGAGGGAGTTAGATGTGGCCCTTGTGGCTAAAGGGATCAGGGGGTATGGAGAGAAGGCAGGTACGGGATATTGAGTTGGATGATCAGCCATGATCACAGTGAATGGCGGTGCAGGCTCGAAGGGCCGAATGGCCTACTCCTGCACCTATGTTTCTATGTTTCTATGAGCAATTGTGTTACTTCGTCCCTCGTTAGTTCAGCCCAGTTTCTTGATTTTAGTTTTAGATTTTTAGTTTGGAGATACAGCGCAGATGCAGGCCCTTCAGCCCACTGAGTCCTTGCCGACCAGTGATCCCCGCACACTAACGCTGTCCTACACATACTGGGGACAATTTCACATTTACACCAAGCCAATTACCTGTACGTCGTGGAAGGTGGGAGGAAACCGAAGATAGACAATAGGTGCGGGAATAGGCAACTCGGCCCTTCGAGCCAGCACCGCCATTCAATGTGATCATGGCTGATCATCCACAATCAGCACCCCGTTCCTGTCTTCTCCCCATATCCCTGGACTCCCTTAGCCATAAGAGCTATATCTAACTCTCTCTTGAAAACAGCTTCTTCCCAACAACCATCAGGCTCTCGAACACTGCATGACACTAACTTCAGCAACTGTGTGCTTCTACGGCCTGCGTTTGGATGCATTACGGACTGTTCACTATTATAGTTACCTGGTATTACGGTTATTAACTTATTGTATTTTTGATCATTATATGTCTATCCGTAAGTTATTTTGATTATGGGCCTATTATGTTGCAGCAAGTCAGAATTGATTTTAAGAAGGAACTGCAGATGCGGGAAAATCGAAGGTAGACAAAGGTGCTGGAGAAACTCAGCGGGTGAGGCAGCATCTATGGAGCGAAGGAAATAGGCAACATTTCGTGCCGAAAGTGGCAGTCTGAACATGGCCAGTTAGTTTCTAACTCAGACTCAGAACTAAAATTGAGTTTAGTTTATTGTCACGTGTAATGAGGTACAGTGAAAAGCTTTTGCTGCGTGCTAACCAGTCAGCAGAAAGACAATACATGATTACCATCGAGCCATTCACAGTGTACAGATACACGATTTTTTTAAGGCAGAGATAGATAGATTCTTGATTCGTACAGGTGTCGGCGATTATGGGGAGAAGGCAGGAGAATGGGGTTAGGAGGGAGAGATAGATCAGCCATGATTAAATGGTGGAGTAGACTTGATGGGCAGAAGGGCCTAATTCTTCTCCTATCACTTATGATCTTATGAGAGGGAATAATGTGAATGATATTGCAATGAATGTCGTTAGTAATGCAAGATAAAGTCCAGTAAAGTCCAATTAAAGATAGTCTGAGGTTCTCCAGTGAGGCAGCTATGGACTGCTCTCTAGTTCAGATTCAGATTCAGATTCAGATTCAATTTTTAATTGTCATTGTCAGTGTACAGTACAGAGACAACGAAATGCATTTAGCATCTCCCTTGAAGAGCGACATAGCAAACGATTTGAATAAATAATAATAAGTGTCCAGGGGGGGCGGGGGGTGCTGATTGGCAGTCACCGAGGTACGTTGTTGAGTAGAGTGACAGCCGCCGGAAAGAAGCTGTTCCTCGACCTGCTGGTTCGGCAACGGAGAGACCTGTAGCGCCTCCCGGATGGTAGGAGGGTAAACAGTCCATGGTTGGGGTGAGAGCAGTCCTTGGCGATGCTGAGCGCCCTCCGCAGACAGCGCTTGCTTTGGACAGACTCAATGGAGGGGAGCGAGGAACCGGTGATGCGTTGGGCAATTTTCACCACCCTCTGCAGTGCCTTCCGGTCGGAGACAGAGCAGTTGCCATACCATACTGTGAAGCAGTTGGTAAGGATGCTCTCGATGGTGCAGCGGTAGAAGTTCACCAGGATCTGAGGAGACAGATGGACCTTCTTCAGTCTCCTCAGGAAGAAGAGACGCTGATGAGCCTTCTTGATCAGAGTAGAGGTATTGTGGGTCCAAGAGAGGTCATCGGAGATGTTGACTCCCAGGAACCTGAAGCTAGAAACACGTTCCACCTCCGTCCCGTTAATGTGGATGGGGGTGTGCGTGCTGCCTTGTTGGTTCATTGATTAGTTTAGTTTAGGGATACAGCGCGGAAACAGGCCCTTCGGCCCACTGAGTCCAAGCCGACCAGTGATCCCCGCACACAAACACTATCCGACACACACTCGGGATCATTTATAATCATATCAAGCCAATTAACCTACACATCTGTACGTCTTCGGAGTGTGGGGGGGAATCGGAGCTCCCGGAGAAAACCCACGCAGGTCACGGGGAGAACGTACAAACTACATACAGACAAAACCCCTTTTTCACACAGAGAGTTGAGAGTCTGTGGAATTCTCTGCCTCAGAGGCCGGTGGAAGCAGGAACGGGGTACTGATTGTGGATGATCAGCCATGATCACATTGAATGGCGGTGCTGGCTCGAAGGGCCGAATGGCCTACTCCTGCACCTATTGTCTATTGCCAGTATTGAACCCGAGTCCCTGGCACTGTGAGGCAGCAAGTCTACCGCTGTGTCACCGTGCCGCCATTGTTCTGTAGGGTACACTCGACAAGTACACACACGTGACTGCTGATTCTTGCCAGGGCCTGCTTCCATTCTATATCTCACAACTAAGTTACACTTGATCTTTAAAAAGGAATTCCCCTTATCACCGCACAGTTTACTTGGCAATAATCTTAAATCCAACCTTAATGTAAAACTTCACTTTACATTCCAGGTGCATTCCTAGTGATTGCCAGCTTTCGTTTGAACGTCCCATTTTGAATTCCCTGCCACAGAGGGCAGTGGAGGCCAAATCACTGGATGGATTTAAGAGAGAGTATAGATAGAGCTCTAGGGGCTGGTGGAATCAAGGGATATGGGGAGAAGGCCGGCACGGGTTATTGATTGGGGACGATCAGCCATGATCACAATGAATGGCGGTGCTGGCTCGAAGGGCCTAATGGCCTCCTCCTGCACCTATTTTCTATGAAATAGTCCAGGTAACTGCACAACTGAGTTACCTCATAGTTTACACAATTTTGGGACAGCCCGGTGGCGCAGTGGTAGAGTTGCTGCCTCACAGCTTCGGAGACCCGGGTTCGATCCTGACTACGGGCGCTGTCTGGACGGTAGACGGTGGTGTATTCCACAGATTCACCACCCTCTGACTAAAGAAATGTCTCCTCATCTCCTTTCGTAAAAGAATGCCCTTTAATTCTGATGCTATCATTTCTATCTAGTGCTTGACTTTCCCATTAGTGGAAACATTCTCCCCACATCCACTCTATGCAAACATTGCACTATTCTGTGTGTTTCAATGAGGTATCCCCTCAGCCTTCTAAACTCCAGCTAGTACAGGCCCAGTGCCGACAAACTCTCATCATCGGTTAACCCACCCATTCCTGGGATTGTGTCGCTGGTCAGTGCGGACTCGTTGGGCCGAACGGCCTGTCTCCTCTCCGTACCTCCAAACAGAAGGTGTGGCCTCACCAACATCTTGTACAAGTGTACGAGAATTCTCGCTCCTCATTCAATCTTATCCCATCTACCAGCAAGGTAGAATCCATCCGTCACTCAGCCCATTTCGAGATACAAACAAAATAAGAATCAATTTGAGGGAGCAAGTGACTGATTGAGTGCGCAACATGCTTAATTTATGATGCAGATATAAATATGGATAACTTCTCATCAATTTGCATGGTCCGCATCTTCCAAGCCAAGAATCTCCGAGCTTCAAATAATTTTTTGGCCCAGTTGGGATTACTTTTGGGATTCAATTTTCTGAAGCTCTTGCCATGAGATTTGGCCATCTCTTCATGCCTGGAGCTGGGGGGACTCCATCAACATGCTTTTATGTTGGGCCAGGGTGGCAGAGATGAAAATCAGCTGTTTACAAAAATACTCAACTACCCGGTCACTCCCTCGAAAGCCCCCGTCCCACTTTCCCGAGTTACTCACGAATTCTCCCGAGTTTTCCCCTTGATTCAAACTCGGAGAATAGCGAGTCCGTAGGAGTCCGTAGATATTTTGTGGCGGCTCGTAATCCCAGCCGTAGGTACTCGGCGCATCAGGTAAGACAGGACTTTTTTTCAGCATGTTGAAAAATGTCCACGAATAAAACAAATAGCCCCGAGTACCTACGGCTGGCATCTCCAAGTTTGAATCAAGGGGAAAACTCGGGAGAATTTGTGAGTAACTCCGGAAAGGGGGGGCAGGGGCTTTAGTCATAGAGTTAAGAATTTTGCAATGTAGAGTCATAGAGTGATACAGTGTGGAAACAGGCCCTTCGGCCCATCTCGCCCACACTGGCCAACAATGTCCCATCTACACTAATCCCACCTGCTGGAGCTTGGTCCATATCCCTCCAAATCTGTCCTATCCATGTACCTGTTTATTAAACGTTGGGGTAGTCCCAGCCTCGACTACCTCCTCTGGCAGCTTGTTCCATACACCCACCACCCTTTGTGTGAAAAAGTTACCCTTCAGATTCCTATTAAATCTTTTCCCCTTCACCTTGAACCTGTGTCCACTGGTCCTCGATTTCCCTGCTCTGGGCAAGAGATTCTGCTCATCTAACCGATCTATTCCCCTCATGAGTTCATACACCTCTATAAGATCACATCTCATCCTCCTACGCTCCAAGGAATAGAGAAACAGCATACTCATCCTCTCCCTATAGCTCACACCCTCTAGTCCTGGCAACATCCTCGTAAATCCTTTCCAGCTTGACAACACCTTTCCTATAACATGGTTCCCAGACCTGAACACAATATTCTAAATGCGGTCTCACCAACGTCTTATACAACTGCAACATGACCTCCCAACTTCTATACTCAATACTCTGGCTGATGAAGGCCAATGTGCCAAAAGCCTTGTTGACCACCTCATCTACCTGCGACTTGACCTTCAAGCAACCATGCACCTGTACTCCTAGATCCCTCTGCTCTACAACACTACCCAGAGGCCTACCATTCACTGTGTAGGTCCTGCCCTTGTTAGACATCCCAAAATGCAACATCTCACGTTTCTCCGTATTAAATTTTCTGCCACAGAAGGCAGTGGAGGTCAATGCACTGGCAGTTTTCAACAGGGAGTTAGATTCAGCTCTTCAGGTAACGGAATCAAGGGATATGGGGGAAAAAGCAGGAACGGGGTACTGATTCTGGATGATCAGCCATGGTCATTTTGAATGGCGGTGCTGGCTCGAGGGGCCGAATGGCCTACTCCCGCAACAACAGCTGCGTCAGCTGGACTGGAGGGCCGCAGCTTCGACCACCCCGGGCCGCGGAGTTGAACCGGCCCGTTGGCGGCGCTTGGATTCAGCCGTGGGACTCACATTACTTTTACTTACCATCGCCCGGCGGGGTCACAACATCTGCAGCCTGGATCGCCTCGGCGCAGAGGGAGAATAAGAAGGGATGAGACAAAGACTTAAGACTTTTGCCTTCCATCACAATGAGGAGGTGCCTGGTGAACTCACTGTGGTGGATGTTAATTTGTATTTATTGTGTGTTTTTGTCATTTTTACTATATGTCGGACTGCAAGGCACCAAAATTTTGTTCAGACCGCAAGGTCTGAATGACAATAAAGGCTACTTTGACTTTTGACTTTGACTCCTGCACCAATTGTCTATGTTTGAAGTGAGGACGCACTAGTCAGAATGTTTGGGTAGTATATCGATAAATGCCTTTTTCCAACAGTCTAAAGTGCCTGTCCCACTTTCACGACCTCTGCCGAGATTGCCCTTGACTCATACTCGCACGATAGGCGTCACATACATAGGTCGTAGCAGGCCGTGAAGCTAGTCGTAGGCACTCGTGGCATCAAGTAGGTCGGGGCGTTTTTCTAGCCGGATCAAAAATGTCCATGAGTAAAAAAGGTGGCGAATTAGGTCGTGAACTTGGGACAGGCCCTTCACTGTCTGACATGGATGGGACAGGTTTGGAGGGATATGGGCCAGACGCAGGCAGGTGGGACCAGTGTTGATGGGTCATGTTGGTCGGCGTGGGCAGGTTGGGTCGAAGGGCCCGTTACCACACTCTATGACTTAAAAACAGCTTTTTGTCCTGTTCAGAAATACAGACCCACCCACACTCAGGATTGTTAGTACATTAAACATTCAAAACTAACGTAACCCAGAGCTCTGGATTGATTTTTAACCAGCAATGCTCCATAATCACATGTTCCACTTGGGCACTCTCTACATAGACTGACCCCACAGTTTGCAATCCTGACTGCAATCCTTCTCAATTGTTCAACCCTGTCAGAAGCATATTGTCAGCCATTTCCTTCAATTATATTACAATCTCACACTCCTTCCTGCACATTATGTGAAATGTTGTATTTTACTTTCCCTTAACAACAGAACCTTCCGACAATTAATCCTTAGTTCCTTCCGGTAGAGAAAGTTCAGCAATCCTTTTTTTAAAAAAAAAGTTTAGCGTAGTTTAGTTTAGAGACACAGCGGGGAAACAGGCCCTTCGGCCCCCCCGCGTCCGCGCCTACCAGCGATCCCCGCACATTAACACTATCCTACACACACTAGGGACAATTTTACACTTATACCAAGCCAGTTAACCTCCAAGCCTGTAGGTTTTCGGAGCGTGGGAGGAAACCGGAGATCTCGGAAAAAACCCACGCAGGTCACGGGGAGAATGTACAAACTCCGTACAGACAGCAACCGTAGACGGGATAGAACCCGGGTCTCTGGCGCTGTGAGGCAGCAACTCTACCGCTGCGCCACCGTGCAACATTGGCCCTTTATCCAACATTCTTATTATGATTTGCATCTGCAAATGGTTGGGTAAGTTTATGTAGAACAGAGAACTGTGCAGGTACACACAAAAAGCTGGAGTAACTCAGCGGGACAGGCAGCATCTCTGGAGAGAAGGAATTGGTGACGCATCGGGTCGAGACCCTTCCTCAGCCCGAAACGTCACCCGTTCCTTCTCTCCAGAGATGCTGCCTGTCCCACTGAGTTACTCCAGCATTTTGTTTCTACCATCGATTTAAATGACCATCTGCAGTTCTTTCCAACACATAGAACATGTAGAATAAAACAGAATAGAATGCCTTTTATTGTCATTCAAGCAGACATGGTTTGAACAAAATTTCATTCCTACAGTCTTTTACATTACAATAACCAAGACACACACTTAACACAATTTATACAAACATCCATCACAGTGAATCTCCAACACCTCCTCAGTGTGATGAAAGGCAAAAGTCTTATCTCTTCCCTTTACAGTACAGTGCAGAAACAGGCCCTTCGGACCACATTGTGCATGTTGAACATGATGCAATGTTAAACTGGTCTCCTCTGCCTGCACGTGATCCTTATCCCTCCATTCCCTGCATATCCATGCACTTTTCCAAAAGCCTCTAAAACGCCACTATCATATCTGCCTCCCTCATCACCCCAGGCAGTGCATTCCAGGCACCCACAACCCCGGGTGTAAAAAAACCCTGCCCTACATATTGAATTGAATTGAATTGAATTGAATTGAATTGAATTGAATAACCTTTAATAATCCTTTACAGGGAATTACAGTGCCACAACAGCCTCAAGACAGACATAACACCACACATTTCCACAGATAGCTTCAAACTTAATAAGTTAAAATACAATGAATGAATACTAAAAAAATCCAAAATTATTTTTGTGCATTATAAAACCTTATAGCAGCAGGTATACAAGACTTCCTATATCTCTCCGTTTTGCACATATCCCCTTTAACCTGCCCCTATCACCTCAAAGCAGCATGGTGGCGCAGTGAAGAAAGCAAATGGCATGTTGACCTTTATAACAAGAGGAGTTGAGTATAGGAGCAAAAAGGTCCTTCTGCAGTTGTACAGGGCCCTAGTGAGACCACACCTGGAGTATTGTGTGCAGTTTTGGTCCCCTAATTTGAGCAAGGACATTCTTGCTGTTGAGGGAGTGCAGCGTAGGTTTACAAGGTTAATTCCTGGGATAGCGGGACTGTCATATGCTGAGAGAATGGAGTGGCTGGGGTTGTACACTCTGGAGTTTAGGACGAGAGGGGATCTTATTGAAACATATAAGATTGTTAAGGGTTTGGACACACTAGAGGCAGGAAACATGTTCTGGGCGTTGGGGGGAGTCCAGAACCAGGGGCCACAGTTTAAGAATAAGGGGTGAGCCATTTAGAACGGAGACGAGGAAACACTTTTTCTCACAGAGAGTTGTGTCTGTGGAATTTCACTCTCACTCCCGTAATTTTGTCCGGATTAAAGGAGTTGCCGGACCACCAGTTGCCCGAATATTGGTGGTGGAGCTGTACAAGCGAAAGGTTGACGTGTAACTGGTGAGCGATCTGCTGCCAACAAACCAAGGGAGAGCTAATCGACGGCGTTCGGAAGCTGCAAACGTTGGCAGCAAATAACAGAGTAATGGGAAACCCTAACAAAGCTGGAATGTGTCTGAGCAAATCAAACAGAATCAGAGAACAATGAAACTAAAAACCCAGGCCTTGTGTTCATAAACTCAAAGTTGCCGGATTAGTATCAATTCCTCACAGATAGTAAAGTAGCATTTACATTAGGTTACTGCACAACTCCAATTTCTTGTTTAAAATTAAGTTTACTGGGTCAACTCAACAAACAGTTTAAGATGTGCAAACGTAAACGCAACGATTGCTATCTTTCTTAGAGGAATGGAATGGTGGTGCACTGAACTCACGAGAGTCAAGAGTGTTTTAAGGGCCTGTCCCACTTTCACGACCTAATTCACCACCTTTTTCACTCATGGACATTTTTCATCATGCTAGAAAAAACGCCCCGACCTACTTGAGTAGGATTATTGGTGCTCCACTCCCTTTCCTGCTGGACATATACAGGAAGAGATGTATCAGCAAAGCCATCTCCATCATCAAAGACCCCTACCACCCATCGCATCACATATTCTCCATCCTGCCATCTGGGAAGAGGTACAGGAGCATTAGCTGCAAAACCAGCAGGATGCTCCTCAGCTTCTTCCCGCAGGCTATAAGACTGATAAACGGACTTTGCCCCCTGCCTAAGTATCGCGCACCAAACAACCTGGACAAACTGCAGCAGAGCCACTGTCGTGCCGCTGCCGATCGGAACGCCTGTTGATGTTTAGTAGAGAGTAGAGTGTTTAATTTGTTCATGATATATGTATTTTTATTTCTATTTATTTTTTACTGCACACTAAATGGACACTGGTAGAGCAACGTTTTTTTGTTTCCTCTGGGTATGTGAGTACTCAGGAAAATGGCAATAAAGATATACTACTATATCTGTCAGTAAACATTGATGCCACGAGTACCTACGACTAGCATCACGACCTGCTACAACCTACCTACGACCTACCTACAACCTCCTACGATCTTGTGACGACCATGCTGCAAGTATGAGCCAAGGGCAAACTCGGCAGAGGTCGTGAATTAGGTCGTGAAAGTGGGATAGGCCATTTAGTGTCCAATGTCCCGCAATGGAACAATGCAATTCTTACTTGCAGGGGCACAACAGAATATGTAAACATAGTAGTCACTGTAACCAGCAATATAAACCTCGTGGGCGGCACGGTGGCGCAGCGGTAGAGTTGCTGTCTCACAGCGCCAGGGACCCGGGTTTGATCTGTACGGAGGTATCGCTGGTCGCTGCCAACTCAGTGGGCCAATGGGCCTGTGTATATATATGTGGGTATATGTGAGTATACGTACAATGAAGATAGACACAAAGTGCTGGAGTATCTCAGCGGGACAGGCAGCATCACTGGAGAGAAGGAATGAGTGACGTTTTGGGTTGAGACCCTTCTTCAGACTGAGTCAGGGGAGAGGGAAACAAGGAGATAAAGACTGTAATGTACAAAAACAAGACATCAGAGGGGACGAAGGCCAAGGAAAATGTAGAATAGATCACACACACACATACATGTACGCATGTGTGTGTATATGTGTATGTGTGTGACAATAGACAATAGACAATAAGTGCAGGAGCAGGCCATTCGGCCCCTCGAGCCAGCACCGCCATTCAATGTGATCATCACAATCATGCCTGTCTTATATAGCTTAGTCCTGCCCGCACCTTTCTCATCCAGCTTTCTCCCCACTATCAGTCTGAAGAAGGTTCCCGACCCGAAAAGTTACCTGTCCACAGATGCTGCCTGTCCCGCTGAGTTACTCCTGCACTTTGTGTCTGAAAGATACAGACAATAGACAATAGACAATAGGTGCAGGAGCAGGCCATTCGGCCCCTCGAGCCAGCACCGCCATGCAATGTGATCATGGCTGATCATCCTCAATCAGTGCCCGTTCCTGCCTTCTCCTCATATCCCCTGACTCCGCTATCTTTAAGAGCCCTATCAAGCTCTCTCTTGAAAGCATCCAGAGAACCGGCCTTCACCGCCCTCTGAGGCAGAGAATTCCACAGACTCACCACTCTGTGTGTGAAAAAGTATTTCCTCATCTCCATTCTAAATGGCTTACCCCTTATTCTTAAACTGTGGCACCTGCTTCTGGACTCCCCCAACATCGAGAACATGTTTCCTGCCTCTAGCGTGTCCAAACCCTTAATTATCTTATATGTTTCAACAAGATCCCCTGTGTTATCCTTCTGGTGTGTGTGAGTGTGTGTGTGTGTGTGTGTGTGTGTGTGTGTGTGTGTGTGTGTGTGTGTGTGTGTGTGTGTGTGTGTGTGTGTGTGTGTGTGTGTGTGTGTGTGTGTGTGTGTGTGTGTGTGTGTGTGTGATGCAACTGGCATTTTGGTGGGCACCGCCCCATTCAATGTGATCATGGCTGATCATCCACAATCAGTACCCCGTTCCTGCCTTCTCCCCATATCCCCTGACTCCGCTATGTTTGAGAGCCCTATCTAGCTCTCTCTCGTGAAAGTATCCAGAGAACCTGCCTCCACCGCCCTCTGAGGCAGAGAATTCCACAGACTCACAAGTCTCTGTGAGAAAAAGTGTTTTCTCATCTCCGTTCTAAATGGCCTTCTCATAATTCTTAAAAGACGTACAGGTTTGTATGTTAATTGGCTTGGCATTACTGTAAAATTGACCCTAGTGTGAGTAGGCTGGTGTTAGTGAGCGGGGATCGCTGGTCGGCGCGGAGGGCCTGTTTCCGCTTGTGTTTCTCTAAACTAAACTGAGAAGATGCTGCCTGGCCCACAGAGTTACTCCAGCAATTTGTGTCTGTCTTTTGCCTTCAACCACAGGATTTTTTTTTTTAGTCAAAGTCGCGATAAAATCCCGTGATAGCGAAGAGCAACAAACTGATGGCGGGGTTGAAAGAGAGTTCTCCTGCCCTGAACAAACACATTAGTGTTGGATTCCAGACATTCTTGGTCACTCCTTCCAATGCCCCCCCTGCTTGGCGATTTGTTTGAAGTGCAGCAGGTTGCTGGTGGAATCAGAAGCATGTTGTGAAACTATTTAGACTTTGGACTTTGGAGATTACAGCACGGAAACAGGTCCCATCGGCCCGCACGGATCCAGGCACACCCCGCACACTAGCACTATCCTACACACACAAGGGACAATTCTTATGGGCCTGTCCCACTTAGGCGACTTTATAGGCGACTGCAGGAGACTATACAGTCGCCACATGTTCGCGGGTGGTTGCCGGGGAGTTGCCTTCATGGTCGTGAGGAGTTCCCGCATTCTGGGAACTAGTCGCGGCCTCATTATGGTCCCCGTGAATTTTTCAACATGTTGAAATATTAGCGGCGACCAGAATGAAGCCGCCATGGAGAGTAGCGAGAATTCTCGTGCCGTAGGTGGGTCGCCAGGAGATCGATGGTTCTCGTCGGTTGTAGCCGGTGCTGACCGGTGAATTTCATTGGCACATTGGGAAAAAAAACGTAAGCAGAAGTTTTCAGAACCAAGGATAACCGACTGGTAATGTTAAATGTCTGCCGAGCTTCACAGCCGTGTATCTCTGGCTTCTTAAAAGTTGTCTCCATTCTTTTTCCCTCATTCTCCCCCCCCCTTTAAAGGACTTCCGTGACCCTTCCCGTACACTGTGCTTTCACCGTCTTAATTACAGCGCCAACCTTCCTGTTCATCGCGGTGTGTGTCTGTATCACCTTGGCATTGTACCGTGGGAATTTCACTCAGACAGCAGTTCCCCCGCTTGCCCTGTCCCCCGCCTGCATAACGGAGCTGGTGAAGGAAGCGATGTGCGTGTGTGTGTTCCACTCTGACAGTCGCCGTTCCAGTTGCCAGTTTTTCAGGCGACTGCCGGCAACTGACAGTCACCGGCAGTCGCCTGAAAATTCACCTATGTGGGACAGGCCCATTAGGCCCCCTTCGGTCACGGCTGACCATGGGTGTCTCCAGGGTGCTATTCTCTATATGGAGGACGCCTGTGCAGGACTTTGTTTAACGTGGGGAGACTGGTGCACAGACAGACACCCCACGGTCCTTGACAGATCTGGGTCAGGATCCAGTGGCGAGGAGTCAAAGATGACCGGAGACCCTTTTCTGCTGCAGCCTTCATCCGCCTTCCCAGCCGTTGTGACGCTCCACTAAAGTCAGCCATCGTCCTCCGACTGTTCCACCATTGAGGTCTTGGTTGGACAATTTACAATTTACCAAAGCCAATTAAAGTACAGACCTGTGTGGCTTTGGAGTGCGGGTCACAGGGAGAAGGTGTAAACTCACCCGTCCCGACGTAGTGCAGCCCATGGAGTGCAGCAGCAGCAGCAGCAGCTCCTTGCCCGTGGCCCCGTCGGTCGGTCGGCAGCCCGGCCAGCTGTCCGACCTTCGAATCTTCACTTAACGCCGACACCACCACCACCCCCCCTCCTTCTCATGGCCGATCATCGGTTCATGAGTTGGATGGGGCGCCTGGGCCAAAACTCCTCAGCTGGCCCGCCGGCTGGGCTTTGTGTACAGTCCAGCACCCGGGACAACTCATCATTCACCCAGCCACGGCCGGGTCGGTCAACGAATTGCCGTCGGGAATTTGTCACGTATTTTTACCTTTTTGTCCCTTATTTGGGAGTGGGAAAGTTGGCCACCCTACTCCGGGTGCTCCGGTTTTCTCCCACACCCCAAAGACTTGTGGGTTTGTAGGTTAATTGGCCTGATGTAAAATTGACCCTTAGTGTGAAGTGAGTGGAGGAGAAAAGTGTGAACGTGTGATCGATGATCAGCGTCGATTCGATGGGCCGAAGGGCACGTTTCCTTGCTGTGGACTAGATTTCAGAGACATAACACACAAACAGGCCCATCGGCATTTCAAGTCCACGATGACCAGCGATCCCCGTACACTACCACTATCCTACACACTGGGGGCTATTTACAACTATACCAAGCCAATTAACCTACAAACCTCTATATCTTTGGAGTGTGGTAGGAAACCAGAGCACCCGCAGGAAACCCACACGGTCCCAGGGAGAACGTACAAACCCCAAACTCACCGCCAGCCTCCTCAGGCTGTCTTTACACAGAACGGTGCAGCACAGGAACAGAGCTACAAGGCCACATGTCAGTGGTAGAAGGAGATGTGACACGCATAGCTGCCTCGGCAAGGCCAGCAGCATAATCAAGGACCAGTCTCACCCTGGCCACTCCCTCTTCTCCCCTCTCCCATCAGGCAAGAGGAACAGAAGTGTGAAAACGCAAACCTCCAGATTCAGGGACAGTTTCTTCCCAGCTGTTATCAGGCAACTGAACCATCCTACCATTGACTAGAGAGCGATCCTGAGCTACTACCTACCTCATTGCTGACCCTCCGGGCTATCTTTAATCGGACTCTAATGGACTTTATCTTGCACTAAACATAATTTCCTTAATACTGTATCTGTACACTGTGGACGGCTTGATTATAATCATGTATAGTCTTTCCGCTGACTGGTTGGCAGGCACGAAAAGGTTTTTCACTGTACCTCAGTCCATGTGACAATATCCAGCTTGACAACATGTTTCCTATAACCACCTGGTTCAAGAAAGGCTTCTCCCTAGCAACCATCAGGCTCTTGAACACTCCACAACACTAACATCAGCAACTACAATCGTCTATGGACTGTGGCATTAGCTGCCCAATACACTTCAGTGTTTGCACTAGTAATTACCCAGTCATTCCTTCTTCTCCCCGCTCCCGTCCAGCAGGAGGTACAGAAGCTTGAAAGCGCGCACCACCACTCAGGAACAGCTTCTTCCCCTCTGTTATCAGGCTTCTATATGCTCCTACATAAATTTATAAGTCACAGGAACAGAATTAGGTCATTCGGCCTATCAAGACTACTGCACCATTCAATCATGGCTGATCTAACTTTCCCTCTCAAACCCTTCTGTGGCTCTATGTTCTGTTAATTTCCGGGATGGCGGGACTGTCATATGCTGAGAGAATGGAGCGGCTGGGCTTGTATACGCTGGAATTTAGAAAGATAAGAGGGGATCTTATTGAAACATATAAGATTATTAAGGGTTCGGACACACTAGAGGCAGGAAACATGTTCCCGATGTTGGGGGAGTCCAGAACCACGGGCCACAGTTTAAGAACAAGGGGTAAGCCATTTAGAACGGCGATGAGGAAACACTTTTTCACACAGAGAGTTGTGAGTCTGTGGAATTCTCTGCCTCAGAGGGCGGTGGAGGTCGGTTCGCTGGATAATTACAAGAGAGAGCTAGATAGAGCTCTTGAAGATAGCAGAGTCAGGGGATAGGGGGAGAAGGCAGGAACGGGGTACTGATCGTGGATGATCAGTCATGATCACATTGAATGGCGGTGCTGGCTTGAAAGGCCGAATGGCCTACTCCTGCGTCTATTGTCTATAGTCTATTATCATGTTCGGCATGGACATTGTGAGCCGAATGGCCCGTTCAGTTGCTGTACCTATCAGCATTCCTAACAAACCACAATCTACTTAGATAAGTAAGTAAGTTTATTGGCCAAGTATTCACATACAAGGAATTTGCCTTGGTGCTCCGCCCACAAGTGACAACATGACATACAGTGACTGTTAAAAATGACTCAGAAAACACTAAACATTAATAATAATAAAACATTAATGATAAAACACCATTGATCAAGCATGTGAACCAATAAAATACCAAATCAAAGGGAGGCTACAGATTTTTGGCTGTTGAGTAGAGCAACTACTTGTGGATAAAAACTGTTTTTATGTCTGGCTGTGGCAGCTTTGTACAAATGCTTTCCACTCTACCTTGGTTCACATGGTAATAAACTAAACTAAACTAAACTGAACGTCCGACGTGGGGATAATAAATAATGTGGGTGTGTAGAAAAGTGGGGCATGGATGAATTAATCTAATTAGATGGTTTTGTAATGAAAATCAGATTCAGAATAATTCAGTATATTCTTCATTCTATTTGCACTTGACTAAGACTAGGCTGCCTAATTATGCGAGGCCTGTCAACACACTAATTAAATTCCAGTCCATTGAACCGACTGGTTGCCACTAATAATATGTACATTTACTGAATGAATAATTTCATACATTCCATAAGACATTCCCCACAGATTCCTATTTTACTCGAAAATCTCTTTTTCATTTAGTTTAGTTCAGAGGTGCAGCGTGGAAGCAGGCCCCTTCGGCCCACTGAGCCCGTGCCGACCAGCGATCCCCGCATGGGCCTGTCCCACTTAGGCGATTCTTTGGGCGACTACAGGCGACTGCCACAAAATTTTCAACATGTTGAAAATCGTTTGCCGACACTGGCGACAATTTTTGTTGTCGTAGGTGCTATCGTAGGCGAATTCCATTAAAATTAGTCCCTGGCAGTCATAGAAACATAGAAACATAGAAATTAGGTGCAGGAGTAGGCCTTTCGGCCCTTCGAGCCTGCACCGCCATTCGATATGATCATGGCTGATCATCCAACTCAGTATCCCATCCCTGCCTTCTCTCCATACCCCCTGATCCCTTTAGCCACAAGTGTCACATCTAACTCCCTCTTAAATATAGCCAATGAACTGGCCTCAACTACCTTCTGTGGCAGAGAATGTGTAAAAAATGATTTTCTCATCTCGGTCCTAAAAGACTTCCCTCTTATCCTTAAAATGTGACCCCTAGTTCTGGACTTCCCCAACATCGGGAATAATCTTCCTGCATCCAGCCTGTCCAACCCCTTAAGAATTTTGTAAGTTTCTATAAGATCCCCCCTCAATCTTCTAAATTCTAGCGAGTACAAGCCGAGTCTATCCAGTCTTTCTTCATATGAAAGTCCTGCCATCCCAGGAATCAGTCTGGTGAACCGTCTCTACACTCCCTCTATGTGGGCCTGAAGAGTGGCCTAAGTGGGACAGGCCCATTACACTATCCTTCACACACTAGGGCCAATTTACAATTATACCAAAGCCAATTAACCTGCAGACCTGGAATGTGGGAGGAAACCAGAGATCCCGGAGAAAAACCCACGCAGGTCACAGGGAGAAGGTACAAACTCCGTACAGGCAGCGCCCGTGATCAAGATGGAACCTGGGTCTCTGGTGCCGTGAGGCAGCAACTCTACCACTGCACCACCGTGTTCGATGTTCTGTCCTTTAAGCAATTCTCCGCCTCCGAACCTTCTTTTAATCCTCTTTGATCAATCCTTTGCTTTATCTGATAATTATATCTCAGGATATATGTCAGTGATACTCCTGTTTTTTCTTCGTTATAGGCACTAGATTATTGTTTTTGTCAGTTGTGACAAAATAGGATTACAAAGTATTATCATCTTTACACCTGGTTCCTTTAGATATAAAATAATTCCTTTTTGAAGCCTGATGTATTTCCTTCAGAAGCAATAATAATCTCCTTCTGGTATCATGAGTTCATGTTACACCTTATTATTAAAGAATTGTTTCATATACTCTCTGCCTGTCTTGTGCAGCTTTGTCCTGCCCGGACCCCTCTCTTCCAGCTGTATCCCCCCCCCCACCCACCACAGTCAGTCTGAAGAAGGTTCTCGACCCGAAAAGTCACCTCTCCATTCCCTCCACAGATGCTACCTGTCCCGCTGATTTACTCCAGCACATTGTGCCTGAAAGATACGGACAATAGACAATAGGTGTAGGAGTAGGCCATTCGGCCCTTCGAGCCAGCACCGCCATTCACTGTGATCATGACTGATCATCCCCAATCAGTACCCCGTTCCTGCCTTCTCCCCATATCTCCTGACTGCTGCTATCTTTAAGAGCCCTATCTAACACTCTCTTGAAAGCCTCCAGGGAACCGGCCTCCACCGCCCTCTGAGGCAGAGAATTCCACAGATTCACAACTCTCTGGGTGAAAAAGTGTTTCCTTGTCTCCGTTCTAAATGTTTGGTTACTTCATATATGAAGTTTGTATGTGTATAATAGTTGTATGTATATATATGTCTGTAGGTATTATGGGAAATTGCCTGGGGTAGTATTATTATCATTAATTAATTGATTTTTAAATATGGTAGAAGTGTTGGGGAAAAGGGGTGAGATTTAATAAGTTATTCTTCTACTCACTCCTTTTCGAGCTTGTACAGACAGAGTTGGATATTGGAAATTTGCTTTTTGTTCTTTTCATTGCTTGTAAATATTGATTGTAATATCCAATTGTTTGATAATTTCGATGTTGTTACTATTAATGTCTTTAATGTCTTTACTTGTTCGGAATAAATAAAATAAATAAATAAATAAATAAATAAATGGTTTACCCCTTATTCTTAAACTGTGGCCCCTGGTTCTGGACTCCCCCAACATCGGGAACATGTTTCCTGCCTCCAGCGTGTCTAAACCCTTAAGAACCTTATATGTTTCATTAAGATCGCCTCTCATCCTTCTAAACTCCAGTGTATACAAGCCCAGTCGCTCCATTCTTTCAACATACGACAGTCACGCCATCCCGGGAATTAACCTTGTGAACCTACGCTGCAAGAATAGCAGGTAGCAAGAATGTCCTTCCACAAATTTGGAGACCAAAACTGCACACAGTACTCCAGGTGTGGTCTCACCAGGGCCCTGTACAACTGCAGAAGGACCTCTTTGCTCCTATACTCAACTCCTCTTATTATGAAGGCCACCATGCCATTTGCTTTCTTCACTGTCTGCTGAACCTGAATGCTTACTTACAGTAAGTGCACAAGTGCTAGTACGGAACGGTGGCGCAGCGGTAGAGTTGCTGCCTTACAGCGCCAGAGATCCGGGATCGATCCTGACTTCGGGCGCTGTCTTCACGGAGTTTGTACGTTCTCCCCGTGACCTGCGTGGGTTTTCCCCGGGTGCTCCGGTTTCCTTCCACACTCCCAAAGACATGCAGGTTTGTAGGTTAATTGGCTTGGAATAAATGTAAAAAATTGTCCCTAGTGTGTGTGTTGGATCGTGTTAGTGTGCGGGGATCGCTGGTCGCTGTGCAGACTCGGTGGTCTGAAGGGCCTGTTTCCGCGCTGCATCTCTAACCTAAAGTATTAATAACAGGGCTACCAACATAAGGCAACTCGTTCTTTATCACCATATTCCAAGATTTACGTGCAAGCAGGAACAGGATGTATTAGTGTAGCATGTATTCCAAACCAGGAAATTTGAGCCCACTTCAGGTTTCAGATAAAATCACGCCGGCGTGAATAAGTCACCTCTCCACACTCAGACAAACTGATCTCACAGTCTGCAGCTTCTGAGGACATGGATGTAACGCTGAGGGTACGCCTGATATCATCACCACTTCCCCAGCCAGCAATGGACCATTGTGGGCTCCACCTTTCCTGAGTCACCTGTACTTTTCAATATCTCTAGTTTCCCTCTCCCCTGACTCCCGGTCTGAAGAAGGGTCTCCCCCACCCCTCCCCCCCCCTCCTCCCGACCCGAAACGTCACCTATTCCTTTTCTCCAGAGATGTTGCCTGACCCGCTGAGTTACTCCAGCTTTTCGAGTCCATCTTAGTTGTAGATCAGCATCTGCAGTTCCTTGCTACACCTGTGCAATGCTGAGGGCGCTGGCCAGACCACATTTGCACTATTGTGGGCCCCATATCCGAGGAAGGATGTGTTGGCATTGGAGAGGGTCCAGAGGAGGTTTACGAGATTGATCACAGGAACGAACGGGTTCACATATGCTGAGCATTTGATGGCCCTGGGCCTGTAATCGCTGGAGTTTAGAAGGATCAGCCATGATCATATTGAATGGAGGTGCTGGCTCGAAGGGCCAAATGGCCTACTCCTGCACCTAATGTCTATTGTTTAGAAGAATGAGGGGCGAACCTCATTGAAACTTACCGAATAATGAAAGGCCTGGATAGAGTGGGTGTGGAAAGGATGTTTCCACTAGTGGGAGAGTCTAGGACCAGAGGGCGCAGCCTGAAAATAAAAATACCTGCTTTTAGAAAGGAGATGAGGAGGAATTTCTTTAGCCAGAGGGTGGTGAATCTGTGGAATTCATTGCCTCAGAAGGCTGCGGAAGCTGTCAATGAATATTTTTTAGAGGAGATTGATGGGTTCTTCATAAGTACGGGTGTCAGAGGTTATGGGGAGAAGGCAGGGGAGTGAGGTTAGGAGGGAAAGATAGATTAGCTATGATTAAATGGTGGACAAGACTCGATGGGCCGAATGGCCTAATTCTGCTTCTATGTCTAATGCCTCATAGCTTCTAGATGCCTCACAAGTTCCTGCTCAGGGAACTGCAGATGCTGGAATCGTGAGCAAAACACAAAGTGCTGGAGGAACTCCTTGGGTCAGGCAGCCTCTGTAGAGGGGATAGCCAGACAAAAGTTCCGGTTTGGGACTCTTGTGATTGGAATCGGAGGTGGGGGGGAAATTTGTTAAGAGAGAGATGTAGTGGGGTGGGTGTGGGGTGTGGGGGGGGGGGGGGGGGGGGGGGGGGGGGGGGGGGAGGGGACAGAGCCTGGTAGGTGATAGGTGGATACGGGGGGGGGGGGGGGGGGATGATTGGCATATGGTTCGGGAAAGTGACTCCACTTAAGGCTGGAAGTGAACAGGAGCTAAACAAACACTAAAATTTGTCCCTCTCTCCTCAAAACGACACCCTCTAGTATTTGATATTTCCATCTTTGAGGAAAGTTTTTGACTGTTCACGTTCCCACAATTTTATACATTTCTATCAGCCTTCAAACAATCAAAATTTACAGCATGGAAACTGGCCCTTCGGCCCATCAAGTCTGCACTGACCAGTGATTCCCCCGCACACACTAGTGCAATGTTATTCCACTCCCTGCACATTGAGGACAATTTTACAGAGGGCCAATTAACCTCCAAGCACGCACGTCTTCGGGATGTGTGAGGAAACCTGTGCACCCGGAGGGGACCCACGCAGGTCACTGGGAGAATATGCAAACTTCCCGCAGGATTGAACTGTGAGGCAGCAACTCTAAAGGGCCTGTCCCACTTGGGCCATTTTTTTAGGCAACGACCGCAACATTTTCAAAATGTTGTCTTAGGTTGTCGCCAGGTGTCGTAGGTGAATTCCATTAAAACTAGTTCCTGGCAGTCGCCTAAAGAGTCACCCAAGTGGGACAGGCCGTTAATGCTGTGCCCTTATGCCACCCTTAATTATACAGTCTTAATTTATGCTTGGGTAGCTTACAGCCCAGCGGTATGAACATTGACCTCCAATTTCAGGTAGTCCACGCTTTCTCCATCTTCCCTTCCTCTTCCCAGCTCTCCCACAGCCCACTGTCTCCGCCTCTTTCTTTCTTCTTCCCGCCCCCGCCCCACCCCCACATCAGTCTGTAGAAGGGCCTCGACCAAAACGTCACCTATTCCTTCGCTCCATAGATGCTGCCTCACCCGCTGAGTTTCTCCAGCATTTTTGTCTACCTTCGTCTTAATTGAAATGGTCAGTTTAGAATTGAAAAGATCTTTCAAGGGAAGAACTGCAGGTGCTGGTTAACACACAGAAGACACAAAGTGCTGGAGTAACTCAGTGAGCCAGGCAGCACTCTGGAGAACATGGATGGGTGACGTTTCGGGTCAGGACTCTTCTTCAGACTCGGATGGATATCGAGGCTGCAGGTGTTAAAATGCGAACCATGGCGATATAGCTCCAGGAACTGCTCTTTGAAGCAGGCAGTTAATCAGGAGAACACATTAGACGTCCCTTTGTGTACTGGAATGCAAGCCCGAAACTTAAAAGTAGCCTTTGAGGTTATATTTACATTTAAAAAAAACAACATATTTTAGTGCTGTCCAACAAAAACTAAACAATATCAAATTACAAAATAGATTTGATTTTTAGAATCTAGGATCTGGTTCGCGTGGAACCCCGTTGCTAAGAAGGTAACCATGGCGACGAAGTCATGTAAAGGTGTATGGGAATGCAGTAAAGTCTTTCCGTAATGTCGCGCCTCTGTGAAATATGATATCTCTGCATTGAAAAGATTTGGCAAAAAATGACAGGAGGTTATGAAAAGGAATTTTTCATGAATATGTATCCAGTAAGCTGAGGTAGACAAAAATGCTGGAGAAACTCAACGGGCGAGGCAGCATCTATGGCGTGAAGGAATAGGTGACGTTTCAGGTCGGGACCCTTCTTCAGACTGCTTCGGACTATCTAGAAAGCTTAACATCTTGAGTCGGGGAATCGAGAATCAGAGGACAGTGGAGGCAGGTTCTCTGGATACTTTCAAAAGAAAGCTTGATAGGACTCTTAAAAATAGCGGAGTCAAGAGGATATGGGGAGAAGGCAGGAACGGGGTACTGATTGGGGATGATCAGCCATGATCACATTGAATGGCGGTGCTGGCTCGAAGGGCCGAATGGCCTACTCCTGCACCTATTGTCTATTGACATAGGTTTACGGGGGCGGGAACGATTTAATAGGCGCCAGAGGGGTATCTTTTTCACACAAAGGGTGGTGGGTGTATGGACCGAGCTTCCTTTCATGAGCACGTGTTCATAAATCGTAGGAGCAGAATTAGGCCATTCGGCCCATCAAGTCTACTCCGCCATTCAATCATGGCTGATCTATCTCTCCCTCTCAACCCCATTCTCCGGCCTTCTCCCAATAACTCGACCCCCGTACTAATCAAGAATTTGTTAATCTCCACTTTAAAAATATCCAATGACTTGGTCTCCACCGCTGTCTGTGGCAACGAATTCCACAGATTCACCACCCTCTGGGTAAAGAAATTCCTCCTCATCTCCTTCCTAAGTTTTCGTTTGCTTCACAATGTGCAGTTCTTCAGCCCTTTTCCCTCACGCATTCTATCTTTTCATCTCTGGCCTTCGTCCAACCAATGCTCCTCACTTATGTCGACCTGTTAGCTGCCACGCTTTTGTCCCCCCTCTGCCAGCATTCCCCCCCCCCCCCCTACTATCAATCTGAAGATGGATCCCCCGATACTTCACACACCCATCCCATGTTCTCCAGAGATGCTGCCCAGACCCGCTGAGTTACTCCAGCACTCTGTGAAACGTCACCTATCCATGTTCTCCAGAGATGCTGCCTGACCCGCTGAGTTACTCCAGCACTCTGTGAAACGTCACCTATCCATTTTCTCCAGAGATGCTGCCTGACCCGCTGAGTTACTCCAGCACTCTGTGAAACGTCACCTATCCATTTTCTCCAGAGATGCTGCCTGACCCGCTGAGTTACTCCAGCACTCTGTGAAACGTCACCTATCCATTTTCTCCAGAGATGCTGCCTGACCCGCTGAGTTACTCCAGCACTTTGTCTTTTTAAAAAATGAATCTAATCTTCCTGCACATGTTCTTCATTGTAAATGAGCATCTGTAGTTCCTTCCTACACAATGCGGTCTCACCAACGTATTATACAGCTGCAACATGACCTCCCAACTTCTATACTCAATACTCTGGCTGATGAAGGCCAATGTGCCAAAAGCCTTTTGATCACCTTATCTACCTGCAACTCGACCTTCAAGGAACCATGCACCTGCACTCCTAGATCCAGAACTACTATCTACCTCATTGGAGACCCTCAGACTATCTTTGATAGGACTTTGCTGGCTTTACCCTGCACTAAACGTTATTCCCTTATCATGTATCTGTACCCTGTATATGGTTCAGATGTAATCATGTATTGTCTTTCCGCTGACTGGTTAGCACGCAACAAAAAGTTTTTCACTGTACCTCGGTACACGTGACAATAAACTAAACTGAAATGAGACCAAGCGCAAGCTTGGCGATCGCTTCGCCCAACACCTCCGCTCTGTTCGCAATAACAAACCTGATCTCCTGGTGGCTCAGCACTTCAACTCCCCCTCCCAAATCCAACCTTTCTGTCCTGGGCCTCCTCCATGGCCAGAGTGAGTCCCACCGCAAATTGGAGGAGCAGCACCTCACATTCCGCTTGGGTAGTTTACACCCCAGCGGTATGAACATTGACTTCGCCAATTTCAGGTAGTCCTTGCTTTCCCCCTCCTTCCCCTCCCCTTCCCAGCTCTCCCACAGCCCACTGTCTCCGCCTCTTCCTTTCTTCTTCCCGCCCGCCCCCCCCCCCCACATCAGTCTGAAGAACGTTAGTACCTCCATCAATGTAAAGTACTTTGGCCAACGAGAGTTGTTTTTTAAATGTGCTATAGAAATAAAAGTGACTTGGCTTGACTTGACTTTGAAGAAAGGTCTCGACCCGAAACGTCACCTATTCCTTTGCTCCATAGATGCTGCCTCACCCGCTGAGTTTCTCCAGCATTTTTGTCTTCCTTTGAACTAAACTCGAGTTCAGTTTCTTCTCACACTTTGTGTAGCTGCCGAAAGACCAGGCCTTTGTTGTTGAAATGTCAATGGGTGAATGATTACTAGGAGGGGAAGCAGACTAAGGGACTTAGAAGGTCATGTTTGATCATTCAGTTGTACCTGGCTGTGAAAGACATGGTGATATACTGCAATTCTTTTTCCCCTGGCATTCGCTGTCAGAGAAATTAATGGCAAATTGTGCAGATGAATCAAAGTTCCTATCAGGGCACAACTTGATCTTAGTTAAGTTACTGTTCAAGGCAACCCTTGTCATTACAGCTGAATAAACAGTAAGACAAATTGTGATATAAAAAAAAATAGTTGCGGGGTTCTCCTCCAGGGATGGTGGCCTGCCACACATGAAGGCCACTTTCCAAGAGTTAAAACGCTGTTTCTTAGGCGGGGTTCTCGTAAAAGTCTCACTTTCCCCCGACGCCCAAAATTTGTCCGAAGCAGTCGAAAAGCGGATGTTGCAGCGATCCTGTCAGACAATAGACAATAGACAATAGGTGCAGGAGTAGGCCATTCGGCCCTTCGAGCCAGCACCGCCATTCAATGTGATCATGGCTGATCATCCCCAATCAGTACCCCGTTCCTGCCTTCTCCCCATATCACCAGACTACGCTATCTTTAAGAGCTCTGCCTAGTTCTCTCTCGAAGGTACCCAGAGAACCGGCCTCCACCGCCCTCTGAGGCAAAGAATTCCACAGACTCACCACTCTCTGTGAGAAAAGGTGTTACCTCATCTCCGTTCTAAATGGCTTACTCCTTATTCTTAAGCTGTGGCCCCTGGTTCTGGACTCCCCCAACATCGGGAACATGTTTCCTGCCTCTAGCCTGTCCAAGCCCTTAACAATCATGTTTCAATGAGATCTCCTCTCATCCTTCTAAACTCCAGAGTGTACAAGACCAGCCGCTCCATTCTCTCAGCATATGACAGTCCTGCCATCCCGGGAATTAACCTTGTAAACCTACGCTGCACCCCCTCAATAGCAAGATCTGGCAGCTTGGAGCAGCGGCGAGGGAAAGGGTGTCATGCTGCAGGCAGGCGGTATTTAGAAACACAGCTGTCCCCTGACACAGAGGTTTGCAGACACAAGTGATGCAGAGTATAGGCCTGCACGGGAACAGGACCTTCAGCCCACAATGTCTGTGCCAACAACCATGCCGCCTTAAACCACATAACACTCCCTTTCTTCCTTCCTCCCCTTTGTCACACACAGAGGGTGGTGGGTGTATGGAACGAGCTGCCGGAGGAGGTAGTTGAGGCTGGGACTATCCCAACGTTTAAGAAACAGTTAGACAGGTATAATAGACAATAGACCATAGGTGCAGGAGTAGGCCATTCGGCCCTTCGAGCCAGCACCGCCACTCAATGTGATCATGGCTGATCATCCCCAATCAGTACCCCCGTTCCTGCCTTCTCCCCATATCCCCTGACTCCGCTGTCTTGAAGAGCCCTACCTAGGGCTCTCTTGATAGGTACATGGATAGGACAGGTTTGGAGGTATAAGGACCAAGTGCAGGCAGGTGGGACTAGTGTAGCTGTGATATTATTGGCCAGTGTGGGCAAGTTGGGCCGAAGGGCCTGTTTCCACACTGTATCACTCTATGACATTATGACCCTATAATCTCCACCTCCCACCTCCACCCTACCACCACCACCTCCTTCCTCACCCCCCCCCCCCCCCCCCCCACCTCTTTGTCCTGTCTGGATTTGCACCTATTTCCCCCTCCCCCTCGACGATTTCAGCAATCAGTGGACGAGGTCTGAAGAAGGATCCCGCCCACAAACGTTACGACTCCATCTACACCTCACGCTGTCTCGGCAAGGCCAGCAGCATAATCAAAGAACCGTCTCGACCCCGGCCACTCCCTCTTCTCCCCTCTCCCATCGGGCAAGAGGTACAGAAGTGTGAAAAACGCCCACCTCCAGATTGAGGGACAGATTGTGAATTATCCTATCACCAACTGGAGAGTAGTGCTGAACTACTATCTACCCAAAGGGTGGTGGGTGTATGGAACGAGCTGCCAGAGGAGATAGTTGAGGCAGGAAACTAACGCAATGTTTAAGATGCATTTGGACAGGTTTGGAGGGATCTGGGCCAAACGCAGGCAGGTGGGACTGGTGTAGATGGGACATGTTGGTCGGTGTGGGCAAGTTGGGCCGAAAGGCCTGTTTCCACGCTGTATGACTCCATCACACTTATATATATGAAGATACCAAAGAAAATATTTAAACAGTGCAAGGGGGAAAGTAATATTGGCAGAGCAGCAGAGTAATATTGGATCAAATGACTTTCTGCTCTGTGATATGATTCTATGGTAACTTGCTGGTAAAAAGCACAAGCATTCCTTCGAGTTAGATCAATTCTGGAGGGGTATAAAATGGGCAACCAAGTCTTTATTGCCCAATCTGTGCCATCATCCAAGACTAATTTGTTCTCTACGAATGTGTACGGTTCGGAGATAAACACATTCCCATTTATTTTCCAACAATTTTTTCATCCATTGATAAATTAGAATTTTTCGGAGAAGAAAAAAAAATTAAAAATAGCAACAATTTTTTCCAACCAAAATGTTAGAAACATATAAAATTGTTAAATTCTGAAGGGATTGGACAGGAAAAATGTTCCCGGTGTCGGGGGAGCCCAGAACCAGGAAGTCAAAGGTTAAGAATAAGGGGTAGGCCATTTAGGACTGAGATGTGGAGAATCTTTTTCACCCAGAGTGAAGAATTTGTGGAATTCTCTGCCACAGAAAGCAGTGGAGGCCAATTCACTAGATGTTTTCAAGAGAGAGTTCGATATAGTTATTCGGGCTAACGGAATCAAGGGATATGGGGAGAAAGCAGGAACGAGGGTACTGATTGGGGATGATCAGCCATGATCATATTGAATGGCGGTGCTGGCTCGAAGGGCCAAATGGCCTACTCCTGCACCTATTGTTCCAGCATTACACCTAGGAAATAACATTTTCAATAAGACTTCATAAGTGTTATGAACTTAACTTACCCATAGTCATGACAATAAAAACATAATTACACAGAGTTTGTAATGTTGGCCATTAAATTCTTACCAAATCAGGTTAATTTAAGTAGCGTAAATGACTCTCCTCCCACACTCCAACGACGTAAAGGTTTGTAGATTAATTGGCTTGCTAAGTGTAAATATTGTCCCTAGTGGGTGAAGGATCAATGTGTGGGGATCGCTGGTTGGCGTGGACCCGATGGGTCGAAGGGCCTGTTTCCGCGCTGTATCTCTAAACTAAAGCTAAAGTAAACTATGCATTTTACATGGGGCCGGCTCGGACTTGTTCGGAACCCTTTCATACCTCTAATTCCCCCCCCCCCCCACACCTCTCAGACTGAAGAAGGGTCCCGACCCGAAACGTGCCCAGTCCCATCATCCAGAGATGCTGCCGACCCTCTGAGGGGATCTTAATCATTTCACTGCCTGCCAAAAAAGCGAGAGCAGTGCATGGTATGAGTTGAATTTGGACGGGCACCGGGGGCAAAAGCATTTTTTGTGGTTAGTTCATTAGTAAGTTGTAAACACTGCCCAGTCCATCATCGGCTCTGACCTCCCGACCATCGAGGGGATCTATCGCAGTCACTGCCTCAAAAAAGCTGGCAGCATCATCAAGGACCCACACCATCCTGGCCACTCACTCAGCTCCCCGCTGCCTTCAGGTAGAAGGTACAGGAGCCTGAAATCTGCAACATCCAGGTTCAGGAACAGCTACTTATATATATATTCAATGGTATATGGACACACTGATCTGTTCTGTATTCATGCATACTATAGTCTGTTGTGCTGAAGCAAAGCAAGAATGTCACTGTCCTATCTGGAACATATGTCAATAAACTCTCTTGAATCTTGAATCTTGAATCTTGAGTTTAATTAGTTCAGTTTAGTTTATTGTCACGTGTACCGAGGTGCAGTGAAAAGCTTCTGTTGCATGCTAACCAGTCAGTGGAAAGACTACACATGATTTCAATCGAGCCGTCCACAGTGTACAGATACATGGTAACATTTAGTGCAAGATTAAGTCCGGTATTAAAGATAATTCCGAGGGTCTCCAATGAGGCAGATGTGTGGTCAGGAGAGATGGCAGGTGAATGGTGTTAGGAGGGAGTGATAGATCAGCCACGATTGAATGGCGGAGTAGACTTGATGGGCCAAATGGCCCAACACTGCTCCTATCGCTTAAGTCCCTGTCCCACTGTACGAGGTAATTCACGAGTTCTCCCGAGTTTCCCCCTGATTCGAACTCGGAGAATGTCCGTAGCGGGATCCGTAGGAGTTCGTGGATGTCTCGTGGTGGCTCGTAATGGTCAACTACCAGTAAAAAGTAACCATTTTTTTCATCACGAGTATTTTTTTTACTCGCGGATATTTTTTACAGGGATGAAAAAACGTCACGAGTTTACCGGATTTCCCGAGTACCTACCGTTAGCATTACGAGCCGCTACGAGACATCCACAAACTACTACGGACCCCGCTACGGACATTCTCCGAGTTCGAATCAGGGGAAAACTCGGGAGAACTCGTGAATTACCTCGTACAGTGGGACAGGGGCCTAATGAACTCAGGACCACTCTCTAGTTGAGGTAGGACGGTTCAGTTGCCTGATAACAGCTGGGAAGAAACTCCCTGAATCTGGAGGTGTGCGTTTTCACACTTCTGTACCTTTCGCCCGATGGGAGAGGGGAGAAGAGGGAGTGACCGGGATGAGACTGTTCCTTGATTATGCTGCTGGCCTTGCCGAGGCAGCGTGAGGTGTAGATGGAGGAGATTTTGCCAGCAGGGAGCCATTACAACAATTTTCTAGTGAACTATCAACATTTGGTTATCTTATTACAACAGGATGATGGAGGGAGATGTTTTGAGAAGCAAAGTGTCATGCAGTTATGACTTCCTGGCCCTTGAAGGTTACTGATAAATAACTTGTACAAGTTTGGCCAAGAACCTGTAGCAAGGATTGCGTGCATTTACTTAAGAACTGACGATATCAGTGTTTTGTCTCCTGACATTTGGATAAAGTGAAAAGCTTTGATCTGCGTAGAAGATTATGTTCATTTCATGCCTTCAAAAGGAACGATAAAAATCTGAACCCCTAGAACTTTGCCTGCATGTTCGATGAAGTCATTGTTATTAGGAATTTGAAGTCTGCTTTGTGGCATTTCAGTTCGAAAAGATTTCCTCGTGTTTTAACACTCTATTTGAGTTTGAGTTTAGTTCATTGTCCCTAGAGTGTAGGATAGTGTTAGTGTACGCTGATCACTAGTCGGCGCGGACCCGGTGGGCCGAAGGGCCTGTTTCTGCACAAGATTGTTTCTTAACAAGATTGTTAAGGGCTTGAACATGCTAGAGTCAAGAAACATGTTCCCGATGTTGGGGGAGTCCAGAACCAGGGGCCCCAGTTTAAGAGTAAGGAGTAAGCCATTTAGAATGGAGACGAGGAAACACTTTTTCTCACAGAGAGTGGTGAGTCTGTGGAATTCTCTGCCTCAGAGGGCGGAGGAGGCAGGTTCTCTGGATGCTTTCAAGAGAGAGCTAGATAGGGCTCTTAAAGATAGCGGAGTCAGGGGATATGGGGAGAAGGCAGGAACAGGGTACTGATTGGGGATGATCAGCCATGATCACATTGAATGGCGGTGCTGGCTCGATCACCCAGAACACTATCCTACACACTAGGGACAATTTACAATTTACAGATGCCAGTTAACCTGCAAACCTGCACGTCTTTGGAGTGTGGGGGGAAACCGGAGCACCCGGAGAAAGCACACGCAGATCACGGGGAGAACGTACAAACTCCGTCCAGACAGCACCCATAGTCAGGATTGAACGAGGGTCTCTGGCGCTGTAAGGCAGCAACTCTAATGGCAGCGCCACCCACTCAATAAATAATATGATAGATAAATTTTAAAAAAGTGTCTCACAAATTCCCTGTGCAGATGTATATAATGTTGAGCAAATCTACAGCAAATCTATTTAGGATGGTTGGCACGGTGGCGCAGCGAAATATGAGGTGCTGCTCCTCTAATTTACCGTGGGCCTCACTCTGGCCATAGAGGAGGCCCAAGACAGAAAGGTCGGATTCGGAATGGGAGGGGTAGTTGAAGTGCTGAGCCACCGGGAGGTCAGGTTGGTTATTGTGAACCGAGTGGAGGTGTTGGGCGAAGCGATCGCCAAGCCTACGCTTGAACTCACCGATGTAGAGCAGATGACACCTAGTGTAGCAGATGCAATAGATGAGGTTGGAGGAGGTGCAGGTGAACCTCTGCCACACCTGGAAAGACTACTTGTGTCCTTGAATGGAGTCAAGGGGGGAGGTAAAGCGACAAGTGTAGCATTGCCTGCGGTTGCAAGGGAAAGTGTCAGGAGAGCGTGTGGTTTGGGTGGGAAGGGAATAACTGACCAGGGAGTTACGGAGGGAGCGGGCTCTGCGGAAAGCCACAGGGGAGGAGATGGGAAGATGTGGCCAGTGGTGGGATGCCGTTGGTAGACAAAAATGCTGGCGAAAATCAGTGGGTGAGGCAGCATCTATGGAGCGAAGGAATAGGCGACGTTTAGGGTCGAGACCCGTCTTCAGACTGATGACGGGGGGGGGGGGGGGGGCAGAAAGAAGAAAGGAAGACAAAAAAAAAAAAAAAAAGGCAGAGGCAGTGTGCTGTGGGAGAGCTGGGAAGGGGAGGGGAAAGAGGGAGAAAGCAGGGACTACAGGGCCTGTCCCACTCGGGCATCATTTGCGCGTCACGCAGGTGGTCCGCGAGGATTTTGAGAATCCCAAAATCAGTAGAGATGGGAAAAAGAAGGAAGAGGCGGGCTCAGTAGGCTGTGGGAGAACTGGGAATGGGAGGGGAAGGAGGGAGAAAGCAAGGATTACCTGAAATTGGAGAAGCCAATTTTCATACCGCTGGGGTGTAAACTACCCAAGCAAAATATGAGGTGCTGCTCCTCCAAGTTGCAGTGGGCCTCACTCAGGCCATGGAGGAGGCCCAGGACAGAAAGGTTGGATTCAGAATGGGAGGAGGAGTTGAAGTGGTGAGCCACCCAGAGATCAGGTTGGTTATGGTGAACTGAGAGGAGGTGTTGGGCGAAGCGATCGCCAAGCCTGCACTTGGTCTCACCGAGGTTGATCATACGCTGAATAATCCAGCCACATTTTTATTTGGAAGTGGAAAGAAATAATAGAAATTCTATTCATTGCAACATGTAAAAAGAGTTGAGATACTGTATATGCTGTATTATAATTTTGCTGCATGTCATTGTGGTATATATCATGTCTTGATTGGTGAATATGTTTAGTTTGTGACTTTATTTGAAACAGAAATAATATGTGAATGCTTCATTGAGCATAATTCTGACTGTTAACTACGCAAGCCGTCTTAAATTACCACCTAAACTATCATTTGGCAACCTAAAAAGCTACCTTGGTTGCCCAGCTGGCAACAGAGAAATAAAGTTGTGGGAGAGCTGCTATTATAGGCTGTGGGCCGAGGAGCTTTTTCATTCAACTTCGTGACCCAACTCACGGAACTACCTGAACTTTTAACATATTGTGTAAAAATATTATATATATCATACCTGAAACTCGTCAAGCCCAAAACCTGCACACTTTTATTAAATATGAGAAAAGCTTCCAATTTTCCGAGTAGTAATTGTCCAATCAAGGCACGTTTGACATTGAGGTCGGACGCAAATGGACCATTCCGCGCTTTGTTTTATGGTCGCTAGGCAGCGAGGACCCTGGGATCACGACTGCCTCCTCATTACATCAAAACAATAACAAGGTTTCCAAGGAATAAAGCTAATGGTAATGTTAACCTTGCAGGTAATTTAATTTTTCAATTGATTCATCTTTATAAAGTTATGATGTGAACTGTTAAAATAAAAATGATAAATAACAAATGTAGAGCTAGGGTCAGGGTCAGTGTCAGTCTGTCGGCAGGCTGATGGATGCTGTGGAGGATCGGTTGGGCTGTCGGGCTGCCGGCGGGTGGTGAGTGGTCAGCCGGGCCGGCCTTAGGAGATGCGGGGCCCAATTGGGAACAATTTTGGTGAGCCCCAGGTTCCCAGCCAAGGTCTGCCAGCCCTGTTATTTAGTATATATTATGAAATTGTACACTAAGGTGCTATGGATTATACACTGTTTTAATCTCTCCTGCTCTCGTCTGACTGTCAGTACCTCTGCTGGCTTCCAACCTTTACCGTAGCTGCTAGTTACCATTAAACTGCATTATTCCACACGTTATTTAACAAAGGTTTACTAATATTCTGCATGGGCTACGCGGTTGCTACCTGCTCCTTGCAATCAACGTTTCAATCTGTGGTCAGGGAGAATGTCGTCCCTGTACAGCTCCCTCCCGATGGGTGGGAATGAAGGATGGGATTCGGAAAGCCCCGAGGTTGATCATGGGAGGAGAGCGGGGAATGTGATCCGCTGTTCTTGCCACCAGGCCTTCGTCGCACGACTGTACCCGGCAGCATCTCAAGCTTCAGCCTTGTGAAGCTGATGGTGACCACTTTATTTCCGACACACTTGTTAGTTACTGCCCGTACCAATCGCAGCCGCCGGTGGATGGTGAGAGTGGCTGGGTCGCTGGTGGGTGCTGCGAGGGGTCGGTCGGGGCTGTCGGCCGGCCGGTGTTGCAGCGAGCGTGCGGGCGGACTGACGGAGCCGGCGCTATGGTGGTGCTGAAGGCGGCCCGGGCGGCGTGCGGGGTACTGCTGCTCCCCCCCATGCTGGCCGAGGTAGACGCGCTGAGCGGCCACACGTACGGAGCCCGCAGCCGATCCCAAAGCGGCTCCCATTCCAGCCATGGGCAGCTCTGGAAGGGGGGGGGCGCGAGTTTGCACCTTTTCCCCATGACCTGCGTGGGTTTTCTCTGGGTGCTCCGGTTTCCTCCCACACTCCAAAGACATGCAGGTTTGTAGGTTAACTGGCTTGGTATAAATGTAAATTGTCCCGAGTGTGTGTAGGACAGTGTTAATGTGTGGGGATCGCTGGTCGGTGTGGACTCGGTGGGGAAGAAGGCCCAGTTTCGGCACTGTATCTCTGAACTAAACTAAACTAAATGACTGGGTCATGGATCGGATGTTTGACTTTACCAGTGTCCCATTGGAAAGGCAACAGGAAGCAGCCTTGTGTTGCTCTCGTCACATTAACAGGATGCTACTAATTGATATAACATTTGCTGGAAATCATCTGTTTGGTTCAGATTAGTTTATTGTTACGTGTACCGAGGTACAGTGAAAAGCTTTTGTTGCGTGCTATCCAATCAGCAGAAAGACAATACATGATCACAATCGAGCCGTCCACAGTGTATAGATACACAAGTTCAGGAGTTATAGGAGCAGAAAGGCCATTCGGCCCGTCAAGTCTACTCCGCCATTCAACCCTGGCTGATCTATCTCTCCCTCTCAACCCCATTCTCCTGCCTTCTCCCCATAACCCCTGACACCCGTACTAATCAAGAATCTGTCAATCTCCGTCTTAAAAATATCCCTCTGCTCCCCTCTCCCATCAGGCGAGAGGTACAGAGGTTTGAAAACGCACACCTCCAGATTCAGGGACAGTTTTCTCCCAGTTGTTATCAGGCAACTGAACCATCCACTCACCAACTAGAGAGCGGTCTTGACAATAGGTGCAGGAGTAGGCCATTCGGCCCTTCGAGTCAGCACTGCCATTCAATGTGGCTGATCATCCCCAATCAGTACCCTGTTCCTGCCTTCTCCCCATATCCCCTGACTCTGCTATCTTTAAGAGCCCTATCTAGCTTTTTCTTGAAAGTATCCAAAGAATACACTGTCTGAGGCAGAGAATTCCACAGACTCACAACTCTCTATGTGAAAAAGTGTTTCCTTGTCTCCTTTCTAAATGCCTTACCCCTTATTCTTAAACCGTGGACCCTGGTTCTGGACTCCCCCAACATCGGGAACATGTTTCCTGCCTCTAGCATGTCCAAGCCCTCAATAATCTTATATGTTTCAATAAGATCCACTCTCATCCTTCTAAACTCCAGAGTGTACAAGCCCAGCCGCTCCATTCTCTCAGCATATGGCAGTCCCACCATCCCAGGAATTAACCTTGTAAACCTATGCTGCACTCCCTCAATAACAAGAATGTCCTTCCTCAAATTAGGGGACCAAAACTGCACACAATACTCCAGGTGTGGTCTCACTAGGGAAACTGTACAACTGCAGAAGGACCTATACTCAACTCCTCTTGTTTTGAAGGCCAACATGCCATTCGCTTTCTTCACTGCCTATTGTACCTGCATGCTTGACCTCCCATCTTCTTCATTGGAGACGCTTGGTCGATCTTCAGTCAGATGTTACTGGACTTTATCTTGCACTATTCCTTTTATTAGAAGGCTGTGGGGGCCGAGTCAATGGATATTTTTTCATCTTTTGTGTAAACCAGTATCTGCAATTCCTTTCTAAACAAAAGTATGTTTCTGTCCTTTGACAACTACCAGGGTGCCTAAAACAACACGCCACCCAAATAACCAGCCTGTGATAGACGCAAAATGCCAGAGAAACTCAGCGGGTCAGGCAGCATCTCCGGAGAAAAATAATAGGCAATAGGTGCAGGAGGAGGCCATTCGGCCCTTCGAGCCAGCACCGCCATTCAGTGTAATCATGGCTGATCATCCCCAATCAGGCCATTCAATAACAGGCGATGTTTCGGGTCGAGACCCTTCTTCAGACTGATTAAATGAACGAAAGATATGCAAGAAAGTAAGATGGAGAGAGAGCACGGGTTACTTGAAGTTAGAGATTCAATATTCATATTGAATTGGTCACTTTCCCACCAGAGACCGCGGCTTCAGGATGTCACAGGCCGGTGGTCGGAGCTCCTCTCCAGCGATCCCTGGCAAGGGGTCCCAGACCACGGGTGAACAAAGGAGAAGGACTGACTGAACTTTGTTGCCTTCCACCACAGTGAGGGATGCTGTGGTGGATGTTTGTGTTGAATTCTATTGTGTATTGTGTGGTCTCTTTTTGGTTGTATCGCTGCTGGCAAATTCATTTCACTGCACCTTAGTTGGTGCATGTGACGAATACATTTGTATTGTATTTTATTGTATATCGCTGGACTGTCACATGCTAAGAGAATGGAGTGGCTGGGCTTGTACACTCTGGAGTTTAGAAGGATGAGAGGATATCTCATTGAAACATATAAGATTGTTAAGGGTTTGGACACGCTAGAGGCGGGAAACATGTTCCCAATGTTGGGGGGAGTCCAGAACCAGGGGCCACAGTTTAAGAATAAGGAGTAAGCCATTTGGAATGGAGACGAGGAAACACTTTTTCTCACAGAGAGTGGTGAGTCTGTGGAATCCTCTGCCTCAGAGGGCGGTGGAAGCCGGTTCTCTGGATGCTTCTAAGAGAGAGCTAGATAGGGCTCTTAAAAATAGCGGAGTCTGGGGATATGGGGAGAAGGCAGGAACGGGTTACTGATTGGGGATGATCAGCCATGATCACATTGAATGGTGGTGCTAGCTCGAAGGGCTGAATGGTCTGCTCTTGCACCTATTGTCTATTGTGTATTGACACTAGGTTTTAAGCTGCCCAAGCGAAATATGAGGAGCCATCCCTCGAGTGCTTTAACCACTCAATTATAGACAAGGAATTGTAACGGTACTTAGTTTGCCCGCATGTCACACAACACAGAGTTACACACTCTCCAACACGGAAACAAACTATCAAACAAACATTACTACATTGGTTCAGAAGCCGATTTGAAAACCTGAAATGCATTTACAACAGCACGATCCCATGAGAGAAAAATGCAGTGAAACTATTATTAAATACTTATTGACACAAAATGCTGGAGTATCTCAGCGGGACAGGTAGCGACTCCGGAGAGAAGGAATGCGTGACGTTCCGGGTCGAGACTCTTCTTCAGACTGAGAGTCAGGGGAGAGGGAGACGAGAGGCATGGAAGGGTGGGGTGTGAAAACGAGTGTTCAAGGTCTAATGTGGAACAGATCATCGTTAGCTAGGGGAAGGTGACAACGAGGTGTACAAAGTAAAATTTAATCTCTGGATACTTTCAAGAGAGCGCTAGACAGGGCTCTTAAAGATAGCGGAGTCAGGCGAAATGGGGAGCAGATAGGGTAGATAGCCTGAACCTTTTTTTCAGGATGGGGATTTAAGAATAAGGGGTAAGCCATTTAGAACGGAGACGAGGAAACACTTTTTCTCACAGAGAGTTGTGAGTGTGGAATTCTCTGCCTCAGAGGGCAGTGGAGGCAGGTTCTCTGCATGCTTTTAAGAGAGAGCTAGATAGGGCTCTTCAAGATAGCGGAGTCAGGGGATATGGGGAGAAGGCAGGAACGGGGTACTGATTGGGGATGATCAGCCATGATCACATTGAATGGCAGGCTCGAAGGGCCGAATGGCCTACTCCTGATTGGGGATGATCAGAGGACAGTCATGACTGGTCACACTTGGGGGAATGGCGGTGCGGGTTACTTGAAGGTTCGAAGTCATTTTGGCGCTAGGCTGCTCTGAAATCCACCTGTCCCACTTGTCTATTTTTTTATAATCAGGAGGACAGTCCAGACATATATGGTAATACATTTTTTGACCGCTAGGAGCTTTAGAAAAAGGGGGAGGGATGGAGAGAGTCGTGAGGAAAGGCAAGGGTTAGGTTAGAGAAAAGTAAGAAGTAAACCCTAACAATCGCTCTATTATAAAGTTCGAGAAGTCAGAAAAATTTTCATAGCATTAAACTGGTTTGTAGGCTGCTCAAGCGAAATCCAGAGATGCTGCCTGTCCCACTAAGTTACTCCAGCATTTTGTGTCTATCTGCAGTGTAAACCAGCATCTGCAGTTTCTTCCCAGACGTGAAATACTTATACAGAGCCAATATAAATAGCAACCCGACTTTTCTGACTGTGAAGGTTTTATGCCAGCATTCAAAACAGGAACAATTAATCATTAACCCTGTCTGTTAATTTTAATACAGCAGCTATTGATTGATTTGGCTCAGTCTACTTATTTACAAATACAGTAAAAGGAACTAGTTTAATTACATTTAACAAGCCTCTGACAGAAATATGTATATGTTCTTTGGCGACCATCAACCGAAGCACCAACATTAAGCTGAGCAACTAACTGCTTATTGCTTCTTTGCATTCTTCATGGCATAGGAGGAAAGGGGCTGGACCATCAGCTGAACATTCACTGACAAAACCTTTCCAGCTTGTATCAAGCTTGTTGGTTTTTAGTTTGAGTTGCGAGACACGAGTCCTGGACTTTGCCAGTGGGCCTGCTGGTTCCCAGCTGTTCTTGGGCAACTAGGGTGGCACGGTGGCGCAGCAGTAGAGTTGCTGCCTCACAGCACCAGAGATCCTGCCTTTTCAGGATGGGGATTTAAGAATAAGGGGTAAGCCGTTTAGAACAGAGATGAAGAAACACTTTTTCATACAGGGAGTTGTGAGTCTGTGGAATTCTCTGCCTCAGAGGGCGGTGGAGGCCGGTTCTCTGGATACTTTCAAGAGAGAGCTAGATAGGGCTCTTAAAGATAGCGGAGTCAGGGGATATGGGGAGAAGGCAGGAACGGGCTACTGATTGGGGATGATCAGCCATGGTCACATTGAATAGCAGTGCTGGCTCGAAGGGCCGAATGGCCTTCTCCTGCACCTATTGTCTATAACTCTCCCTGTAGCTAATCCACGTTTCCTCACACATTCCAAAGACATGCAGGCTTCCTTAAAAATATTTGTCCCTAGTGTGCAGGTTAGAACTAGTGTGCAGGGATCGCTGGTCGACGTGGACAGTGGGCTGAAGGGCCTGTTTCCATGCTGTATCTCTAAACTAAACTAAACTACCATCTTCCTCATTGGAGACCCTTGGACCATCTTTAATCGAACTTTACCTTGCACTAAAAGTCATTCCCTTTATCATGTATCTGTTTACTGTGGACTGCTTGATTATAATTAGGTATAGTCTTTCCACTGACTGGATAGCACGCAACAAATAAGCTTTTCACTGTATGTCACTACACACCGACTACAATAAACTAAGCTAGCCATAGAGTCATACAATGTGGACACAGGTCCTTCAGCCCACACCGGCCAACATGTCCCATTTACACTTGTCCCACCTGCCTGCGTTTGGCCCATATCCCTCCAAACCTGGCCTACCCCTCAGTTTTTATCCACGAGTAGTTGCTCTACTCAACAGCCAAAAATCTGTAGCCTCCCTTTGATCTGGTATTTTGTTGGTTCACATGCTTGATCAATGGTGTTTTATCATTAATGTTTTATTATTATTAACTAGACCAAGTGCAGACCCATTGGGTCTGTTCCCGCAAGGCGTTTTCCGAGTCATTCGTAACTGTCACTGTGTGTCATGTTGTTACTTGTGGGCGGAGCACGAAGGCAAATTCCTTGTATGTGAATACTTGGCCAATAAACTTACTTACTTACTTACTATCCATGTACCTGTCTAAATGTTTCTTAAACATTGCGATAGTCTCAGCCTCAACCACCTCCTCCGGCAGCTCGTTCCATACACCCACCATCCTTTGTGTGAAAAAGTTACCCCTCAGATTCCTATTAAATCTTTCTCCCTTCACCTTAAACCTATGTCCTCTGTTCCTCGATTCCCCTACTCTGGGCTAGAGACTGTGCATCTACCCGATCTATTCCTCTCATGATCTTGTACACCTGCATATGATCACCCCTCATCCTCTAGCGCTCCAAGGAATAGAGACCCAGCCTGCTCAACCTCTCTCCACAGTACCTCGAGCCCTTCAACATCCTCGTGAATCTTCCCTGCACCCTTTCTAGCTTGACAACATCTTTCCTTTAACATGGTGCCCAGAACTGAACACAATACTCGAAATGCGGCCTCACCAACGTCTTATACAACTGCATGGTTTTGTACACAATTTGAAATTCAGTGCAGTTTAGTTTATTGTCAGGTGTACCGAGGTACAGTGAAAAGCTTTTGTTGCGTGCTAACCAGTCAGCGGAAAGACGGTACATGATTACAATCGAGCCACTTACAGTGTACAGATACATGATAAAGGGAATAACGTTTAGTGCAAGGTAAAGCCAGTAAAGTCCGATCAAGGATAGTCCGAGGTAGACAAAAAATGCTGGAGTAACTCAGTGGGTGTGGCTGTGTAGAGAAGGAATAGGTGATGTTTCAGGTCGAGAGCCTTTTTCAGTCTGAAGAAGGGTCTCGACCTGAAACGTCATCTATTCCTTTGCTCCATAGATGTTTACTCACCCGCTGAGTTCCTCCAGTATTTTTTTCTCTACTTTTGATTTTCCCAGCATCTGCAGTTCTTTCTTAAACAAAGGATAGTCCGAGGGTCACCAATGAGGTAGATAGTAGTTCAGCACTGCTCTCTGGTTGTGGGTAGGATGGTTCATTTGCCCGATAGGTGTATGATCAGCCATGATCACACCTGAATGGCGGTGCTGGATCGAAGGGCCGAATGGCCTACTCCTGCACCTATTGCCTATTGTCCAATGTAACAACTCAAAATTTGGAAGGTCAAGGTACCTAGTTGGTGTTCTGTGGTAAAGTCCAAATCTCATGGAGGTTGGGGAATTGGGCAGAGTAGACCAAAAGATGCCAGGACAGGGCAGAAACCCAGGGCTGGGCACTGCTCACAAGACTTACCCAGATACTTGATGCTGAAGTTCTTGGGTGGCTTCAAAGATCTTCTCATCCAGGCTTCCCTCAGCACTTCCAGGTGGGGTTCCTTGCCTTGGATGAGTAGGACATGCCTGTCGACCCAACCCAGGAAGAAAACCTCGGCGATGGCGTCCGTCACCCGCTTGTTCCAAAAATGCTGCATGTTCTCCGCTTTGAAGTCGGCGAAGACCTGGTAGCCGGTGTCCTGGCGTTGCATCTTCTCGCCGGTCGCCGGGACAACCCTGGCCGGCGGCGACAAAACCACGGCCAGGGAGTGGGGCGCTATCTGCAGAAACTTGGTCATCTTCTCCGGCATTGCCAACCACACAACCACCCCACCACACACAAACACACACCAACACAATAAAGGAAGAAAATAAAAAATCTCAAACCCCCCGAGGGCGAGGGTCCTGCATGTCTGTTGCAGCGGAGAGCGGCACAGCGGGACAAGCCTGGATCCGCAGCCGGACAACAGCGCGACCCGCACGGCAGGCTCTGCTGGGTCTGCGCCGGTGAAACCCGCAGCCGCACTTCCAGCTCAGCCCTTTGCAAATCAGTGTGCGGGCTGCGAGCACCCTCTAGCCTAGCCTGTAACACGCCCTCCCCTTTCTCCACAACCCTTTCTCTCTCTCCCTCCCTCTCCCTTCCTCCCTCCCACTCACACACACTCTCTTTCTCTCTCTCTCACCCCTCTTCCTCTGCCTCTCTTTCTTCCTCCTCCTCCTCCTCCCCTCCCCTCTCACTCTCACTCACACACATAGAAACATAGAAAGTAGGTGCAGGAGGAGGCCATTCGGCCCTTCGAGCCAGCACCGTCATTCATTGCTGTCCCCAATCAATAACCCGTGCCTGCCTTCTCCCCATATCCCTTCATTCCACTAGCCCCTAGAGCTCTATCTAACTCTCTCTTAAATCCATCCAGTGATTTGGCCTCCACTGCCCTCTGTGGCAGGGAATTCCACAATTTCACAACCCTCTGGGTGAAAACGTTTTTTCTCACCACAGTCTTAAATGGCCTCCCCTTTATTCTAAGACTGTGGCCCCTGGTTCTGGACTCGCCCAACATTGGGAACATTTTTCCTGCATCTAGCTTGCCCAGTCCTTCTATAATTTTATATCTTTCTATAAGATCCTCCCTCGTCCTTCTAAACTCCAGTGAATACAAGCCTAGTCTTTTCAATATTTCCTCATATGACAGTCCCGCCATCCCAGGGATCAATCTTGTGAACCTACGCTGCACTACCTCAATCACAAGGTTGGCCTTCCTCAAATTAGGTGTGTGTATGGAGGCACTTACTCTCACTCACACACTCACTCACTCTCACACTCGCTCTCACACTCGCTCTCACACACTCTCATTCACTCTCTCTCACACTCACTCACACTCTCTCTCTCTCACTCACACTCTCTCTCACTGTCACTCACACTCTCTCTCACTGTCACTCACACTCTCTCTCTGGCCCTTCCTCAGTGGCTACTGTGCTTCCGCTGCACCTTTTTAGGTCCATACTTCTCCTCACACCTCCAGTGCTGACTCCACACCCCTCCCACCCTCTCCTTTCTCCACCTCTCTCTCTCTCTATCTTTGGCCCTTCCTCAGTTGCTACTGGTCTTTGCTTCCTTCTCTGCACCTTTCTCAGTTCATACACCCTCCTCCCTCTGCCTCCATAAACACCTCCCACCCTCTCCACCTGCCTCACACAACACTATCTAATGATGGACAAATCGATTGTAATCATTTATAGTCTTTCCGCTGACTGGATAGCACGCAACAAAAAAAGATTTTTCGCCGTACCTCAGTACATGTGACAAGAAACTGAACTAAATTAAACTAAACTAATGTTTAAGAAAGAACTACAGATGCTGGAAAAATTGAAGGTAGACAAAAATGCTGGAGAAACTCATTGGATGAGGCAGGCAGCATCTATGGAGTGAAGGAATAGGTGACGTTTCAGGTCGAGACCCTTCAAATTACCTAAAATTGGAGAATTCAATAAACAGTGATTAGCAGGGCTCGTGGTTTCAACATGCCCAATATACACCTGTCCCATCTGCTGACCTTTGGCCCAATGCATCCACTATTTCTGGGGCTACTTCTTTAAGCACTCTGAGATGCAGCCTATCAGGCCCTGGGGATATATCAGCCTTTAATCCATTCAATTTACCAAACACCACTTCCCGACTAACCTGGATTTCACTCAGTTCCTCCATCTCATTTGACCCCCGGTCTCCTGCTATTTCCGGCAGATTATTTATGTCTTCCTTAGTGAAGACAGAACCAAAGTAGTTATTCAATTGGTCTGCCATGTCCTTGTTCCCCATGATTAATTCACCTGTTTCTGACTGCAAGGGACCCACATTTGTTTTAACTAATCTTTTTGTCTTCCCATATCTATAAAAGCTTTTGCAGTCAGTTTTTATGTTCCCTGCCAGTTTTATTTCATAATCTATTTTCCCTTTCCAAATTAAGCCAGTTGTCCTCCTCTGCTGGACTCTGAATTTCTCCCAGTCCTCTGGTAGGCTGCTTTTTCTGGCTAATTTGTATGCTTCATCTTTTGTTTTGATACTATCCCTGATTTCCCTCGTTATCCATGGATGCACTACCTTCCCTGATTTATTCTTTTGCCAAACTGGGATGAACAATTATTGTAGTTCATCCATGCAGTCTTTAAATGCCTTCCATTGCATATCCACCGTCAACCCTTTAACAATCAATTGCCAGTCTATCTTGGCCAATTCATGTCTCATACCCTCAAAGTTACCTTTCTTTAAGTTCAGAACCCTTGTTTCTACATTAACTATGTCACTCTCCATCCTAATGAGTTGGTAGCCTTCTTCAGATTGAAAAAGGGCCCCAACCTGAAATGTCACCTATCCATTTTCTCTAGACCTGTGGCCTGACCAGTTGAGTTACTCCAGCACTAAGAAACGTCACCTACAATACAATACAATACAATACAATACAATACAATAATACTTTATTAGACAAATGTGTTTTGCAACATATGAGCAACATATTTCATTTGACAAGTCAGTCATACAAATAAAAAGCAACAGAACACAGAAAACACATTTTAACATAAACATCCACCACAGTGACTCCTCCACATTCCTCACTGTGATGGAAGGCGAAAAATAAGTTCAATCTTCCGTTGATGGGGCGATCTTGACTCCCGTAGCCGGAGGGAGTAAGATCGTATCCATGTTCTCCAGAGATGCTGCCTGACCCGCTGAGTTACTCCAACACTCTGTGAAATGTCACCTATCTATGTTCTCCACAGATGCTGCCTGACTCGCTGAGTTACTCCAACACTGTGAAACGTCACCTATCCACGTTCTCCAGAGATGCTGCCTGACCCACTGAGTTACTCCAGCACTCTGTGAAACATCACCTATCCATGTTCTCCACAGATGCTGCCTGACCCGCTGATTTACTCCAGCACTCTCTCTACTACTGTGGATTAGTGGTTAGCAAATGAGAGAGAGATAGTGGGAAAGAGAAAAAAAAGAGAGATTGAGAGAGAGAGGGAGAAAGGGAGAAGAGAGAGACAGAGACGGACAGACAGAGGGAGAGACGGGAAGAGAGAGAGAAGTAGAGGTACAGTTAATGCCTCACAGCACCAGAGACCCGGGTTCGATCCTGACTATGGGCGCTGTCTGTATGGAGTTTGTACGTTCTCCCCGTGACCTGCGTGGGTTTATTCCGGGTGCCTCCCACACTCCGAAGGCGTGAAGGTTTGTAGGCTAATTAGCGTAAGTAAAAAGTGTAAATTATCCCTAATGTGTAGGACAGTGGAAGTGTACGGCGTGCAGACTTAGTTGTTCCACGCTGTATCTCTGAAGTCTAAAAACCATTTTATATCATGACTTTTCATAGCCGGAGGAGGTAGTTGAGGCAGGGACTATCGCAACGTTTATGAAACAATTAGACAGGTACTGGGACAGGAGAGGTTTAGAGGGATGTGGACCAAAACGCAGGCTGGTGGGACTAGTGTAGATGGGACATGTTGTTCGGCGTGGGCAAGTTGGGCCAACGGGCCTGTTTACACTCTATCACTCCTTAACAAGCTAATGAAAAGGTAATGAAGTTTACATTTTTTCGACGTTACTAAAGTTTCACATATCGATGTTCCCCGCAATCTTCCAATTCTGAGGAAAGATTACTATCTGAGCCAAAATTATTACATTCTAATTGTTTTTCTGTCCCCACGGGGCTGAAATTCAAGTTTTGCAAATTTAAGCTGCATTATAATCAAAAAACATAATATGGCTTTTCTACCAATTAAAATATAAAAATTCCTGTTCTTATTTCTTTTAGTTTATTTTTTTGGTTTTAGACATACAGCGCTGAAACAGGCCCTTTGGCCCACCGAGTCCGCACCGACCAATGATCCCCGCACACTAACACTGTCCTACACACACTAGGGACAATTTTACGTTTATACCAAGTAAGTAAGTAAGTAAGTAAGTTTATTGGCCAAGTATTCACATACAAGGAATTTGCCTTGGTGCTCCGCCCACAAGTAACAAAATGACATACAGTGACAGTTACGAATGACTCAGAAAACACTAAACATTCATAATAATAAAACATTAATGATAAAACACCATTGATCAAGCATGTGAACCAACAAAATACCAGATCAAAGGGAGGCTACAGATTTTTGGCTGTTGAGTAGCGCAACTACTCGTGGATAAAAACTGTTTTTATGTCTGGCTGTGACAGCTTTGACAGTCCGGAGTCGCCTTCCAGAGGGAAGTGATTCAAAGAGTTTGTGGGGTCAGAGATGATCTTGCCCGCTCACTTCCTGGCCCTTGCAGTGTACAGATCGTCAATGGAGGGAAGGTTGCAGCCAATAACCTTCTCAGCTGATCGGCCGATTCGCTGCAGCCTCCAGGTATCGTGCTTGGTGGCTGAGCCAAACCAGACCATGATGGAGAAGGTGAGAACAGACTCTACGATGGCCGTGTAGAATTGGACCATCATTACCTGTGGCAGATTGTGCTTTTCAACCTACAAGCCAATTAACCTACAAACCTGTACGCCTTTGGAAGTGTTTGGGGGAAATTGAAGATCCTTGAGAAAACCCACGCAGGTCACGGGGAGAACGTACAAACTCCGTAGACAGCACCTGTAGTCAGGATCGAACCCGCGTCTCTGGCGCTGTGAGGCAGCAACTCTACCACTGCACCACCGTGCCACATAATCAATCAATGTTCTTTTCCACCAAGCACTTACACTCTTTCCTCCAAGGCCAGCTGGATCTCCCGGTTGCCAACTATTTTTAACGCTCCTTCCCATTCCCACGTTGAACTTTCTCCAACAGAGTGTTTTGAATCTGTGAAATTCTCCGCCACAGAAGTCGATGGAAGTCGATCACTGGATGTTTTCAAGAGTTAGATTTAGCTCTTCGGGCTAACGGAATCTTGGGATATGGGGAGAAAGACGGAACGGGGGTACTGATTTTGGATGATCAGCCATTATCACATTGAAGGTGAATTCCAATGATCAGATCACCAGGTTAATTCCCGGGATGGCCGGGCTGTCATATGCTGAGAGAATGGAGAGGCTGGGCTTGTTATTAATTATTAATAACTAAGATTATTAAAAGCCCTGTCCCACGGTACGAGTTTATTCCAAGAGCTCTCTCGAGTTCGCCCTGATTCGAACTCGGAGATTTACGGTAATGGCCACTCGTCGGTACTCGGGGCTCTCGTGGACATTTTTCATCACGTTGAAAAATCTTCACGAGTCTTCCCGTGCTTACCTGCCATTAGCGATTCTTCCCGAGTACCTGCCGTTAGCGTTACGAGCCTCTAAGAGACATTCACAAGCTCCGACGTACCCGCTACGTTCATTCTCCGTGCTTACCGCGAGTTTTATTTTTTTTAATCCCGGGGGAGCTCTTGGAATGAACTCGTACCGTGAGACAGGGTTTGGACTCGCTAGAGGCAGGAAACATGTTCCCGATGTTGGGGGGAGTCCAGAACCAGGGGCCACAGTTTAAGAATAAGGGGTAAGCCATTTAGAACGGAGACGAGGAAAACATTTTTCACACAGAGAGTTGTGAACAGAAAGAAACCAATTTGAATTAAAGTAAAGTAAACTAAAGCTCCTGTCCCACGATGCGAGTTTACCCAAGAGCTCTCCTGAGTTTAAAAAAAAATCCAACTCCTGGTGAGTACGTAGAATGTATGTAGCGGGTACGTCAGAGCTCGTGAATGTCTCGTAGCGGCTCATGATGCGAATGGCAGGTACTCGGGAAACGCAGTAACTCGTGAAGTTTTTTTCAACAGTGTGAAAACTTTCCAAGAATAAATAAATACTCGCGTTGAAGTACGAGTTTGATTTTTTTTTAAACTCGGGAGAGCTCTTGGGTAAACTCGCATCGTGGGCAGGGGCTTAAACTAAACTAAACTTAAACTAAACTAAACTAAACTGAACTGAACCAAACTGAAACAAACCAAATTGAATTGAATTAAACTAAACTAAACTAAACTAAACTAAACTCTGCTGCTGCTCTGAATGCTTTCAGCTGAAGCCATTTCATTGTAAAGTCTCTTTCGTTGCTTCTGTGGTGAAGCTGTTGACAATCTCCCCTGTAGGCATATCACAGTTCGGGCTTCCATTAGGGGGACAGGTCAGATGTCTACATCTTGTTTGATGAGGGAAAATGCCACAAGCAAAGGGAGATAAAGGTGGAGAGAGAGCAAATACTTGTGAAAGCTGTTCCTTTGTGATGTCAGGTATCAGAGGGCTGGAATGTGCGGATAATGGGAGAACATTCACTTGCACACTTAGTTCAAGATGCCACGAACAATATCAATCATCTTCAAGTAACAAAGCTGCATTATAATAAATGTAGCAAGCCTTCAGGAGCCGAAACCAAGTTGTGTACACTCTCCACTGCTGCACCATCTCTCACCTTGAAGGTAGTTAAGAGGGCAACATTTTAACGGGGCTGTCCCACTGTACAAGTTCATTCAAGAGTTCTCCCGAGTTTCCCCTGATTCGATCTCGGAGATTTATGGTAATAGCCGCTCGTAGGTACTCGGGGCTCTCGTGGACATTTTTCAACATGTTAAAAAATCTTCACGAGCCTTCACGAGCTTACCGCGTTTCCCGAGAACCTGCCATTAGTGTTACGAGCCGCTAAGAGACGTCCCGAGCTCCGATGTACCCGCTACATACATTCTGGGTGCTTCCACATGTTTGATATTTTTTTTAACTCGGGAGGGCTCTTTCATGAGCTTGTACAGTGGGACAGGGCCATTAAGCTACTTTCACGATGAAAGAAAGATTGAAAAGGAATCTTGCGTGGAAACAGGCCCTTCGGCCCATCTTAATGTCATACCAGGCAAATGTAGCAGTTATAGTCGCAGAGTTGTACAGCATGGAAACAGGCCTTTCGGCCCAAGTCGGCCATGCGGACCAAAACGCCCCATCCATTCCAGGTCCATTTGCCCAAAACTGGTACAGGTGAATTTTACTAATCCTTGTACCTATCTAAATGTTTATTTCAATGTTGTTATAGAACCATCGTCATAGAGTTATTAACTTATAAACTGTTTGCAGAATCTGGGAACGATTAGTTTAGTTTAGTTTTGAGATACAGCGCAGAAACAGGCCCTTCGGTCCACCGAGTCCACGCCGACCAGCGATCCCCGCACACTTGCAGTATCTGACACACACACACGGGACAATTTACAATTTTACTGAAGCCATTAACCTACGTCTTTGGAGTGTGGGAGGAAACCGGAGATCCCGGAGAAAACTCACCACGCAGGTCACGGGGAGAGCGTGCAAACTCCCGACGAACAGCACCCGTGGTCGAAATGGAACCCTGGTCTCCGGCGCTGCAAACGCTGTAAGGCAGCAACTCTACCGCTGTGTAATAGTGTTATAAATTGTTTGCAGAATCTGGGATGGATTAGTTTAGTTCATTTAGAGATACAGCGCGGAAACAGGCCCTTCAGCCCACCGAATCCGCGCCGACCAGCGATCACCCCGTATACTAGCACTATCCTACACACACGAGGGACAATTTACAATTTTACTGAAGCCAATTAACATACAAACCTGAACATCTTTGGAGTGTGGGAGGAAACCGAAGATCTCGGAGAAAACCCACGCAGGTCATGGGTGGAATGTACAAAATCCGTACAGACAGCGCCCGTGGTCAGGATCGAACCCGGCTCCCTGGCGCTGTGAGGCTGCAACACCATCGCACACTGTTCTTAAAGTTCCGTGTGTCTAGGAGTCCACATCAAAACCCATTATCAATTCCAGACACTAAATGCTGGAGTAACTCAACGGGACAGGCAGCATCAGTGGATAGAAGGAATGGGTGACGTTTTGGGTCTATCCATAAATGCTGCCTGTCCCATTGGATTGCTCCAGCATTTTGCGTCTACCTTTGATGTAAACCTGCATCTGCAGTTCCTTCCTACACATTAACAATTACTCATACTTTTCCACCTGCAAAAACTTGCCCATATCCCTCTCCGACACTTGCAGCAAATTCCAGCTTTGTGGTAACAAAATTGGTGTCATCTATCATTGTGCGGGAAATGTGTCATGAAATGATCCCCGATCTGTCTACGGGAGATGTGTAGATGCTTCCTGTCCCGTCAGTTTAATGTCAGGAGATGCTTGCAAGACAGTGTTGGAACAATGATTACCCTCAGGTTCCTATTAAATCTTACCTCCCTCATCCCGGCGATTAATGGGTTAACGTACGATGACTGCTTGATGGCTCTGGGGATGTACTCGCTGGAGTTTAGAAGGAGCAGTTCAGAAACTAATAAGTTCCAGCAGCAGAATTAGGTCATTCAATCATGGCTGATCTATCTCTCATTTTCAACCCCATTCTCCTGCCTTGGTCACAGAGTCATAGAGAGATGCAGTGTGGAAAGAGGCCCTTCGGCCCAACTCGCCCACACCGGCCAACAATGCCGCAGCTACACTAGTCCCACCTGCCTGCGCTTGGTCCATAACGCTCCAAACCTGTCCTATCCATGTACCTGTCTAACCGTTTCTTAAACGATGGGATAGTCCCAGCCTCATCTACCTCCTCTGGCAGCTCGTTCCATACACCCACCACCCTTTGAAAACATTACCCCTCAGATTCCTATTAAATCTTTTCCCCTTCACCTTGAACCCGATGTCCTCTGGTCCTCAATTCCCCTACTCTGGGTAAAAGACTCTGTGCATCCACACGATCTATTCCTCTCATGCCTTCTTCCCATAACCCCTGACGCCCGTATTAAAGGGGGGAATCTCATTGAAACTTACTGAATAGTGAAATGCCTGGATAGGGTGGATTTAGAGTGGATTCTCCACTCGTCGACGATTCTAGCACCTGAGGGCACAGCCTTAAATAAAAGGACGTACATTTAGAAAGAAGATAAAGGGGAATATCTTCAGCCAGAGGGTGGAAATGACTCTTTTCACCAAGGAAAATAAATGACAGGGTAGACAAAAATGCTGGAGAAACTCAGCGGGTGAGGCAGCATCTATGGAGCGAAGGAAATAGGCAACGCTTCAGGTCGAAACCCTTCTTCAGACATTTAAATGACATTTAGGTTATGGTGGTAGAACTTTAGACTTTTTAGACTGTAGAGACACAGAGAGGAAACAGGCCCTTCAGCCCGCCTAGTCAGCCACGACCAGTGATCACCCTGTACATTAACACTATCCTGCACACACGAGGGCCAACTTATGATTTTACCGAAGCCAATTAACCCACAAACCCGTAGGTCACTAGAGTGTGGGAGGAAACCGGAGCACCCGGAGGAAACCCACGCGGGTCACGGGGAGAACGTACAAACTCCGTACAGTCAGCACTCGTAGTCAGGATCGAACCCGGGTCTCTGGCGCCGTGAGGTAGCGACTCTACCGCTGCGCCACCGTGCAGCCCAGAGCGTGAACATTTTAACCTGATTCCTATTTCACTGGGGGCATTCGCAGCTCAAAACTCAATGGATGCTCAACGCGTGTTGTGCAAAGATATCTTTGGTGCCGTGTGCGGTGATAGGTCTCCCCAGGTGAGCGGTGGTGGACGTACCCCAACGGCATGGCTGTTCATCCACAATCACTTCCCCGTTCCTGCCTTCTCCCCATATCCCCTGACTCCGCTATCTTCAAGAGCCCTGTCTAGCTCTCTCTTGAAAGTATCCGGAGAACTGGCCTCCCCCTCAAGAGGCAGAGAATTCCACACACTCACAACTCTATGTGAGAAAAAGTGTTCACTCATCACCGTTCTAAATGGCTTACCCCTAATTCTTAAACTGTGGCCCCTGGTTCTGGTCTCTCCCAACATCGGGAACCTGATTCCTGCCTCTGATCTGGATAGTCATAGTGATACAGCGCGGTAACAGGCCCCTCAGCTCAACTTGTCCACGCCAGCCAATATGTCCCAGCTATACTAGTCCCACCTGGCCCATATCCCTCCTTATGAAAACTTTTTCACACAGAGAGTTGTGATTCTGCGGAATTCGCTGCCTCAGAAGGCAGTGGAGTCCAATTCTCTGGATACTTTCAAGACAGAGTTAGATGGAGGGAGATAAATAAAGGGAGGGGGTGGGGGGTGTCAAATGGGATAGTCAAGGATGGGGCTAAAGGGAAAGGGAGTAAAGGGATAGCTAATGACCCCAGAATTTACGGGAAAGAAAGCTCACAAAGGGATAGGAGTGCCGCAAAGGCTCGGTGTTGGGGCCGCAACTGTTTACCATATATATTAATGATTTGGAAGAGGGAATTAGGAGCAACACTAGCAAGTTTGCAGATGACACAAAGCTGGGTGGCAGTGTGAACTGTGAAGAGGATGTTAGGAGGTTGCAGGGTAACCTGGACAGGTTGAGTGAGTGGGCAGATGCGTGGCAGATGCAGTATAATATAGATAAATGTGAGGTTATCCACTTTTGTGGCAAAAACAAGGGGGCAGATTATTATCTCAATGGGGTTAGGTTAGGTAAGGGGGAGGTACAGCGAGACCTGGGTGTCCTTGTACACCAGTCACTGAAAGTTGACTTGCAAGTACAGCAGGCAGTGAAGAAAGCTGATGGAACGTTGGACTTCATAACAAGAGGATTTCAGTATAGGAGTAAAGAGGTTCTTCTGCAGTTGTATAGGGCTCTGGTAAGGCCACATCTGGAGTATTGTGTTCAGTTTTCGTCTCCTAATATGAGGAAGGACATCCTTGTGATTGAGGCAACGGAGAGAAAGTTGTATGTGCAGCATAGGCTCACGAGAGCTTGTATTCACTGGAGTTTAAAACGATGAGAGGGATCTTATAGAAACATAAAATTATAAAAGGGCTGTACAAGCTAGATGCAGGAATAAAGTTCCCAGTTGGGAGAGTCCAGAACCAGAGGCCACAGTTTTAGAATAAAGGGGAGGCCATTTAAGACTGAGGTGAGAAAAAACTTTTTCACCTAGAGAGTTGTGGATTTGTCGAATTCCCTGGAACAGAGGGCAGTGGAGGCCAAATCGCTGGATGGATTTAAGAGAGAGTTAGATAGAGCTCTAGGGGCTAGTGGAATCATGGTATATGGGGGAGAAGGCAGGCACGGGTTATTGATTGGGGACAATCAGCCATGATCACAGTGAATGGCGGTGCTGGCTCGAAGGGCCGAATGGCCTACTCCTGCACCTATTGTCTATTAAACCTGTCCTATCCATGTACCTGCCCAATTGCCTCTTAAACGTTGCGTTAGTCCCAGCCCCAACTACCTCCTCTGGCAGCTCGTTCCATACACCCACCACACTTTGTGTGAAACAGTTACTCCTCAGATTCCTATAATATCTTTCCCCTTTCCCCTTAAACCCAAGCCCTCTGGTTTTCCATTCTCCTACTCATGGTAAGAGACTCTGAGCGTCTACCCGATCTATTCCTCTCATAATTATTTAGTATTTATAATATTCCTCATAATTCTATAAGATCAACCCTCATCTCCCTGCACTCCAGGGAATAGAGACCCAGCCTGCTCAACCTCCCGCTATAGTTCACACCCTCGCATGGGCGGAAATCCTGGGGGGGACGGGGGGGACGGGTCCCCTGCTTTGAGAGGTGGGGGACAATCCATCCCATGTTTTGTAATCCGGAAAAAAAACTTTATCAGATGCTTTGAGGGAGGGCTGACATCTGCCCGTTCACGGGGGCCTTTCTAAAAAAAACACCAAAAACAAAAAACACACACCCACAAGTCAGACAAACCTTTCCCAGCAACCAGAACGCAAATAGCGCGTCTTAAAATCAAACTGCTCTTGCATCGAGGCGATTGGAGGAACCCGAGAGAGAAGGGGCTCCCGATGTTTGAAGCCCCCAAACGGCCGATAAAAGAACCCCATTAACGGGCCGATTCAAAGCCCCACGATTCGCGGCGGACAAAGCTGCTGTTGCTGGAGTTCGGAGTCGGTCACCAACCAGGTCAGCTCCCGATGTTACATTAGTCCACCGGGCCCAACGCACTTTGCTGCTAAAGTTCCTTTGCTCGGCTGGTTGATGTTCATTATTGAGGTCGTGTACGGCGTGCCAATGTCGCGATTTTCGCGCGTGTTTGCATGCCTGGCACATCTGTCACACTTAGACTTTGTCCCCATGCCCCCAAACCCCCCCTATTGTTTTGATAGCGCTTTGCCACAAAGTTTTCCGTGACCTCGGACTTTGCGAGCCTCCCTCTAGTCACTTTCTTTCTTTTTTTCATCTTCGGAGAATAGTAAATCTTTTCGCTTTTCCTTTACAGGCGAATAACATGCTCAATTCGATATCTTAATTCCTCATCTTAACACGGGACCCCAAAGTGTGCAAAATGGACAAAGTGCTGCCCCAAGATTAAGCTTGCGGTCTCACCAAACGACTTATTACAACTGCCACATACCTCGAAACCAAGTTCTAGTTCTGCTCAATTCTGCTGACTGATGAAGGCGAAAAAAGTGCCAAAAGCTCTTTTTTGACCACCTTATCTACCTGTGACTTGACCTTTCAAGGAACCATGCACCTGTACTACCTAGTACCTCCCTCGGCTAGCTACACCACACGTTACCCAGAGGCTCCCTACATTTACTGTGAACACAGGGTCCACGGCCTCAAACCAGACTGCGCCGTGTAGACAGAGAGAGTCGCGAACAGAAAGAGAAAGAAGAAGAAGAGAGAGAAATCGAAGACGAGAGGGAACCACGAGATCACATCTTCTGAAGCAGAAGAGAGAAGAAAGAAAGGACCCGACACCCGGCCCGCCCCCGCGAAGTGAAGTAGAAAGTTGAAAGCAACGAGACAGGAGGAGACAACCCTGAGACCGAAGAAGAAGAAGCGAGAGAGGAAAGACGAACCGATGGCAACAAAAGGCGACACCACATGACCAACGCGAGGGAAGAGAACGAGGAGAATTGCAAGCTAAGAAACAATTCTTTCTGTTAGAAAGACATGCTGTAAAACAGGATTGACACATCGACTAGGATGTTAAGAGAGACACGCACAGGCACCTCATGATATATTTTTTGCCAAGAACGGAGAAGAAGAGAAGAGAAGCGCGCCCTTTGAGAACGACGAGAAGACGCGATACAATGACTGTGGCAGGTCGACTCCGCCAAAACCCAGAAGATCGCAGACCCCGTTGGGCCCGTGACTGGCTCCAGTCGATGAGGACCACGCGCGAGAACCTCACCTAGATTGAATGTTATTAGGGGCGCACACACGAACAGAACTCGCCATTCCACTGCGAAATTGCGCATGTAAGCCCTTCGAAGGGCAGTTTATAGTCGGGATTAACAACACCTCAGGCACTGCCACGACGGCCGATGTATCCCAGTAGAAGAAGAGAAAGAAAGAAATGAGACAGCGCGAAGAGAAATTGACACGAGAGAGAACTGATAGTCACATCTAACAGAAGAGAGAACGGCGCTAGGCAATTAGAGACAGAGCAGTCTTTAGCCCGTGCAAAAGCAGATCACCCTTCCACTAGTTCACTTTAGCCATTCCCTGAAGGCATCGAGACCAGTTCACCACCATCCAGACCTGACGTAGTTAGCATTATATATTCTGCATCAGAAATTAGACAACACAAGTTACTCTGAGAGAAGTAATTGCAGAAACAAAGAGATTTGTTAAAGAGATTCTGATCCATTTTGCTGAAGACTTTCTTCTGCAGTTTGTGTCTTGTCCCCCTTGTGTTAAGTTTGCGTCTTAAGGCAGCGCTCCCTCAGCAAGGCGGAACAAAAGATGTCATGTTTCTCTCCCCTGTCTCCTTATTAGTCTGCTCGAGAGCGAGGGTTAGAATGTTCCCTGGAGCTGTAAGGAGGAAAATACAGTAAGGGGAAATAATAGAACACAAACCGAGTCGCAGATTTTTTTTCACCACCCTCTCTCTGACTAAAGACATTTCTCCTCATCTCCTTCCGAAAGGAACGTCCTTGAATTCCGAGGCTGTGACACGCAGCTTTTTCACACAGGGAGTTGTGAGTCTGTGGAATTCTCTGCCTTCGGAGGGTGGTGGAGGCCGGTTCTCTGGATACTTACAAGAGCTAGATAGGGCTCTTAAAGATAGCAGAGTTAGGGGATATGGGGAGAAGGCAGGAACGGGGTACTGATTGGGGATGATCAGCCATGATCACATTGGTGGTTCGAAGGGCTAAATGGCCTCCTCCAGCATCTATTGTCTATAATAACTATACATTAACACTAGCCTACACACAATAGGGTCAATTTACAACTATACCAATTAACCAACAAACCTGGATGTCTTTCAAGGATGGGTGGAAACCGGAGCACCCGGAGAAAACCCACATGGTTCTGTTCCATATGTTCTATTATTGGTTTTTTATATTTTTTGTTCTAATGGAGTCTTTGTCCCAAGTCTCCATGCCAACCAAGAGGCCTCATCTACTCAAGACCCACCTGCCTGCTTTGGCACGCATCCCTGTGAACCTTTCATATATCCATGTACCTGTCCAAATGTAAATGTTGCCACGGTACCCGTCTCAACTACATCCTCTGTTAAAGATTGGCACAACTTTCTGGAGTAACTCAGCAGGTCAGGCTGCAACCCTGGAGAAGATGGATCTGTGATGTTTCACGTCGGGACCCTTCATCTCCTCCGGCAGCTCGTTCCATACACCCAGCTGTGTGAAAACGTTGTCCCAGGGGTTCCTATCAAATCTTTCCCCTCTCACCTAAAGTTGGAACATTAGTCTGTCTTCTGTATTCTGCTAACTCTTTCATAAAACCGTGTTCACTTTGCTTAATCAAGTGGTGATTCTTCTACCACTGCCAAAAGCTTCCACTACATGCGTAATGATTGATCAATTCATTGAAGATTTTATTCCGGTATTTTATTTAATTCACATATTTCATCGATAATGTTTTATTATTAATGTTCAATGTTTTAAGTGTCATTCCTAACTGTCACTGTACGTCATGTTGTCACTTGCGGGCGGAGCACCAAGGCAAATTCCTTGTATGTGAATACTTGGCCAATAAACCTATTCATTCATTCAAGATACAACACGGAACTAGGCCCTTCCTGCCACCAAGTCCACACCGACCATCGATCACCCGTTCACACTAGTTTGACTTTGAGTTTAGTTTGCGTTCAGTTTATTGTCACGTGTACCGAGGTACAGTGAAAAGCTTTTGTTGCGTGCTAACCAGTCAGCGGAAAGACAAGACGTGATTACCATCGATCCACAGAGTACAGACACATGATACAGGGAATAACATGAATAGTAATAATGATAATAATAATAATAATCTTATTTATATAGCACATTTTTAGTCAACTTGCATTGACCCCAAAGTGCTTCACATAATTACATTACATTTACACACAGGCAAAGGTGGGTGAAGTGTCTTGCCCCAAGGACACAACGACAGTATGCACTCCAAGCGGGATTCGAACCGGCTACCTTCCGGTCGCCAGCCGGACACTTAGCCCATTGCGCCATCTGTCGTCCCGAATAGTGCAAGATAAAGCCAGTAAAGTCCGATCAAAGATAGCCTGAGGGTCTCCGAACAGGTAGATAGTAGTTCAACACTGCTCTCTGGTTGTGGTAGGATGTTTCAGTTGCCTGTTCTATGTTATCCCACATTCATATCCTATCCCGACACACTAGGGGCAATTTACAGAGGGCCAATTAACTTCCAAACGCACACAGTCTTGTATGATTCAATGATACATTATTGCCACGTGTACCGAGGTACAGTGAAATGCTTCGTTTTCGGGTAAAATCACACAGCAACCACACCTGGGCTGCACACAAGTGTCGCCACGTTTTGGCGCTGACAAAGATACAAAGGTTCACCGAACTTTGTAGCGTGGGAGGAAACCAGAGCACCTGGAGGAAACCCACAAAGTCACAGGGAGAACGTGCACACAAACAGCACCCGAGGTCAGGACTGAACCTGGGTCTCCCATGTTGTGAGGCAGTGGCTCTACCAGCTGTGACACCGTGCCGCCTGGCACAATATTGATTCATGTGAATGCTGGGGTAACTCAGCGGGTCAGGCAGCATCTCTGGAGAACATGGACAGGTGACATTTCACAGAGTGCTGGAGTAACTCAGCGGGTCAGGCAGTATCTGTGGAGAACATGGATAGGTGACGTTTCACAGAGTGCTGGAGTAACTCAGCGGGTCAGGTAGCATCTGTGGAGAACATGGATAGTGACGTTTCACAGAGTGCTGGAGCAACTCAGCGGGTCAGGCAGTATCTCTGGAGAAAATGATTAGGTGATATTATGGGTCGGGATCCTTCTTCAGACCCATTACATCAGCGAAAAGCGATGAGGAAAGAAGAAAAAGATAAGGGGGGAGGGGTACATGGACAGTGAACGTGGTTAGGACAGGTTTGGAGGGATATGGACCAAATGCAGGCAGGTGGGACTAGTGTAGCTGGGACTTGTTGGCTGGTGTGGGCAAGTTGGGCCGCGCTGTAAGACTCTGTGACTGTTAAGGGCTTGGGCACGCTAGAGGCAGGAAACATGTTCCTGATGTTGGGGGAGTCCAGAACCAGGGGCCACAGTTTAAGAATAAGGAGTAAGCCATTTAGAACGGAGACAAGGAAACACTTTTTCTCACAGAGAGTGGTGAGTCTGTGGAATTCTCTGCCTCAGAGGGCGGTGGAGGCAGGTTCTCTGGATGCTTTCAAGACAGAGCTAGATAGGGCTACTAAAAATAGCGGAGTCAGGGGATATGGGGAGAAGGCAGGAACGGGGTACTGATTGGGGATGATCAGCCATGATCACATTGAATGGCGGTGCTGGCTCGAAGGACCAAATGGCCTACACCTGCACCTATTGTCTATTGACTCTATATTGCAAAATTCTTTGAAAGTCTGACATTTTAGAAAACCTCACAATTTTCTTTTGTCTCTCCTTCCATTCATAATTTTTTTTTTGCCAGTTTCATCCATTCATAAATGAAACTAATCTGACATCCTTCTGTGAAGATGAAGTGAGGGGGGTGGGGGTGGCGGGGGAAGAATGGAAGTAAACAAAAATGTTACCTAGATGGTGTGAAATACAGGTCTACCATGAGTGGGACTTTAATCCCGTCGATCTGAATGAGTGGGTGATCCCACACGGGCGTGCACTTGGCTGCAATACAGACAAAACACAGCAGTACTATTAGACAGATGTGCAGGACAATACTTTGCTGTTAAACAAAACTGCTGGAGGAACTCAACATCTGGAGCGCCGCATGATGGCAGCCTTTGTCGACAGTCTGTCTGTTTTTCCATCTTTTTTTCATTTTTAGTTTGTTTAAAAGTACATTTTGGAGGATTTTTTTAGTATTTCTATGTGGGGGACGGGGGGGTAGGGTAAGGGGGAAACCGTTTCCCATTCACTTCCAGGCGAGGATGTGACTATTCTCAGAGTCGCATCCCCACCCCCCCTGCTCGCGGCCTACCAACTGGATTGGCGCAGCCTTTCCTGCCGGGGGACCCGGACCAAAGCTTCAGCAGCGGCGGCGCAGCGTTGGATACACTGCGGAGCGGGCGATGCCTTACCTGGGATCGCCTTTTGAAGCTCCGGAGTTTTGGGCCTGCTGCTTCATCATCGCGGAGCTGTGGTTTGCAGAGCTCCCAGCAGAGGGCGGCCCTGACTTTAACATCGCGGAGTCCTGGGGCCTTTTGCCGAGGGCCGCCAGCGTGAATCTCCGCCCCGCTCGACCTGTGGACTTAGGGAGCCGCGGTCTCCGGTAGGAAGTGGCCAATTCGGATGTCCAAGCCGCTGGGAATGTGTTCCCCTTCCGACGACGGAGTTCCATCATCCCGGCAAGAACATCGGGCCGCCCGTAGCGGTGACAGCGAGGGGTTCGGGGAGCCCCCCCGACCACGGGTGAACAACAGAGGACAACAGAGGAGGATGACTGAACTTTGGAGCCTTCCCTCACAGAGGGAAACTTTGATCCTGCTATGTGGGGATGTCTGTGTTAAAGGCTATTGTGTTCTGTGCTCTTTAATATTCCCGACCTGAAACGTCACCTATTCCTTCGCTCCATAGACGCTGCCTCACCCGCTGAGTTTCTCCAGCATTTTTGTCTCCCTTCGATTTTTCCAGCATCTGCAGTTCTTTCTTAAATACTTAGGTTTTCTTTCATAGCACAGTGCAGAAATATTATTACGTTTGAAGATTTAGAAACATAGAACATAAGTGCAGGAGTAGGTCATTCGGCCCTTCGAGCCAGCACCGCCATTCAATATGATCATGGCTGATCATCCAGAATCAGAGCAGTCTGTTGAAGGGTCACTACCCGAAAAGTCGCCCATTCCTTCTCTCCAGAGATGCTGCCTCGCCCGCTGAGTTACTCCAAGGCTCTTTTCCATGCTGTATCTCGTAAGTTCACACAAGTTCATAAGTGATAGGAACAGAATTAGGCCATTCGGTCCATCAAGTCTACTCCACCATTCAATCATGGCTCCGCTATCTTTAAGAGCCCTATCTAGCTCTCTCTTGAAAGCATCCAGAGAACCTGCCTCCACCGCCCTCTGAGGCAGAGAATTCCACAGAGGGGGCTGGTAATGAGGCTCTGACCTCCCCACCATCCATCGAAGAGATCTATCGCAGTCGCTGCCTTGAGGCAGCCAACATCATCAGAGACCCACACCATCCTGGTCATGCTCTCATTTCACCACTGCCATCGGGAAGAAGGTACGAGAGCCTTAAAACTGTAACGTCCAGGTTCAGGAACAGCTTCTTCTCTACAGCCATCAGGCTATTAAACACGACAGCATATAAGCTCTGAACTGCAACAAACTATTATTATTGCACTATATTTGTTATTTATTGAGTATGTGTATTTATTGTGCATGTGTATACACACACTGAACTTTTTATTCTTCTCCCGTTATGTACTATGTTCACATATTCTGCTGCAGCAAGCAAGAATTTAATTGTCCTATCTGGGACACCTTACAATAAAAGTCATACTCTTGAGATGATTGGCCACGATCACATTGAAGAGAGCAGTCCTGAAGGGCTGAATGGCCCACACCTACTATTTGCTTCTTCTTGACACTTGATTTTCCACCTTGCTCTGTTAAAAAGGCTTTTACTTTAAAGTAACCAAGATCATGTCCCAGAAGCAGAAATAGGCCGCTCAGCCCATCAAGTCTAGTCCACCATCCAATCACGGCTGATCTATCTTTCCCTCTCAACCCCATTCTCCTGCCTTCTCCAGCCAACCCCTGACACCCGGACTAATCAAGAATCTGTCTATCTCTGCCTTAAAAATATCCATTGATTAATTTCCACAGCTGTCAGTGGCAATGAATTCCACAGACTCGCCACCCACTGACTAAAGAAATTCCTCCTCATCGGTCTAACACGATGGCGCAGCAGTAGAGTTGCTGCCTTACAGCGAATGCAGCGCTGGAGACCCGGGTCCCATCCTGACTAAGGGTGCTGTCTGGACGGTGTTTGCACGTTCTCCCCGTGACCTGCGTGGGTTTTCTCCAGCTGGTCCGATTTCCTCCCACACTCCAAAGACATACAGGTTTGTAGGTCAATTGACTTGGTATAAATGTAAATTATCCCTAGTGTGTGTAGGATAGTGTTGATCCACGATAGCGGGGATCGCTGGTCGGCGCGGACCCGGTGGGCCGAAGGGCCTGTTTCCTCACTGTATCTCTAAACTAAACTAATTGAGGTTCACCTGCAAACTCACCTATTGCATCCGCTGCTCTAGGTGTCAACTGCACTACGTCGGTGAAACCAAGCGTAGGCTTGGCGATCGCTTCGCCCAACAACCTGATCTCTCGGTGGCTCAGCACTTCAACTCCCCCTCCCATTCCAAATCTTCTTACCTGGGTCTCTTCCATGGCCAGAGTGAGTCCCACCGTAAATTGGAGGAGCAGCACCTCATATTTCGCTTGGGTAGTTGACACCCCAGCGGTATGAATATTGACTTCTCCAATTTCAGGCAGTCCTTGCTTTCTCCTTCTTTCCCCTCCCCGTCCCACAGCCCACTGTCTCCGCCTCTTCCTTTCTTCTTCATGCCCCACCCCGCCACCCACCACCACATCAGTCTGAAGAAGGGTCTCGACCTGAAACGTCACCTATTTCTTCACACCATAGATGCTGCCTCACCAGCTGAGTTTCTCCAGCATTTTTGTCTAGCTTAAACTAAAGGAACGTCCTTTAATACTGAGGCTGCACCCTCTGGTCCTAGACTCACCCACGAGTGGACACATCCTCTCCACATCCACTCTATCCAGGCCTTTTACTATTCGTTAAGTTTCAATGAGGTCTCCCCTCATCCTTCTAGACTCCAGCGAGTACAGGCCCACTGCTGTCAAGCGCTGGGTCGACCAGTGCCTTATAGGATCTCAGCATTACAATCCTGGTTTTATTCCAGTCCTCGTGAAATAAGTATCTCACTCTATGACTGTACACACATCATCTTACATGCTTCACAAGATGGACATGACATGTGTCATGAGGATATAACAATGTTGTGGTTACTATGACTTGCTTAAGTAGTTTGGGCTTGCTCACGCTGTTAGAAACATAAGAACATAGAAAATAGGTGCAGGAGTTGGCCATTCGGCCCTTCGAGCCAGCACCGCCATTCAATGTGATCATGGCTGATCATCCACAATCAGTATCCCATTCCTGCCTTCACCCCATATCCCTTGATTCCATTAGCCCGAAGAGCTCGATCTAATTCTCTCTTGAAGAGAGAGTACTCACCAGTACATTGGTTGCATCTGCGATATTGTCTCCGGAAGAGGCTTGTTGTGGGTTTCAGGCAGTAGTAAGCTTACCAATCCGGCCATCACCATTAAACTCCCCATCACAATGAAGGCCAAAATGCCAATCTGTGCAACTGCAAAACAGCAAGAGACAGTGTCTTCACCAGTACGGACAGTGGATCAATGACATTCTTACTTCAGATCACTGAGTTTAGACCAGATTTAATTAAAACAATCTAACAGTTTTTGGTCTACAAACTTGAGGAAGGACATTCTTGCTATTGAGGGAGTGCAGTATAGGTTTACAAGGTTAATTCCCGGGATGGCGGGACTGTCATATGTCAATAGATTGGAGCGGCTGGGCTTGTATACACTGGAGTTTAGAAGGATTAGAGGGGATCTTATTGAAACATATAAGATTATTAAAGGTTTGGACACGCTAGAGGCAGGAAACATGTTCCCAATGTTAGGGGAGTCCAGAACCAGGGGCCACTGTTTAAGAATAAGGGATAAGCCATTTAGAACGGAGATGAGGAAAAACATTTTCACACAGAGAGTTGTGAGTGTGTGGAATTCTCTGCCTCGTAGGGCAGTGGAGGCTGGTTCTCTGGATGCTTTCAAGAGAGAGATCAAGCTCTTAAAGATAGCGGGGTCAGGGGATATGGGGAGAAAGCAGGAACTGGGTATTGATTGTGGATGGGCAGCCATGATCACATTGCATGGCGGTGCTGGCTCGAAGGGCCAAATGGCCTACTCCTGCACCTATTGTCTATTGTTTATAGCCAGTCCGTATTCCACAGCGAGTCTCGAAGAAGAAGTGTCTCAACCCGAAACGTCACGCATTCCTTCTCTCCAGAGATGCTGCCTGTCCCGCTGAGTAACTCCAGCTTTTTGTGCCTATCACCCTGAAAATTCTATCCTTTCAGGTACGAATGTAGTCTGAAGAAGGGTCTCGAGCCAAAAACGCCATATATTCCTTTTCTCCAGAAACGATTGTGCGACAACTAATATTTTAAGTTTCTCTCTTTAGTTTACAAAAAGAGACACAGAGTGCAGGTGTAACTCAGCGGGTCAGGCAGCATCTCTGGAGAACATGGATAGGTGACGTTTCGGGTCAGGGCCCTTCTTCAGACTCACGCAGTTACTGGGAGAAGGTGCAAACACCGGCAGCACCCAAGGTCAGGATTGAACCTGGGCCCCTGTAGCTGTGAGGCAGTGGCTCCATCAGCTGTGACACTGTGGTACAAAAAGTGGACGGGTGTAAAGTTGCTGCCTCATAGTGCCAGAGACCCGAGTTCGATCCTGACTGTGGGTGCTGTCTGTACGGAGTTTGTACGTTCTCCCCGTGAGGTTCTCCCCTTTTCCCCCAGGTGAGCTGGTTTCCTCCCACACACCAAAGACGCAAAGGTTTGTCAGTTCATGGTCTTCTGCAAATTGTACCTAGTGTGTAGGATAGAACTAATGGACGGGGTGACCGCTGGTCGGCGCGGACTCGGTGGGCCGAAGGGCCAGTTTCCACGCTGTATCTCTATACTAAACTCAACTAAAAATGATGAAAGACCTCACAGTCCAATTCCCAAGTTGACCTGACACCTAAAACAGCGAACACAGACACAAATAGCTGGAATAAAATCGCTCAGTGGGTCAGGCAGCATCTCTGGACAATTCCTCAGACTTAGGGGAAAGGGGAATGAGAGATGTAGATGGTACTTAGAACAAATGAATGGATATTCAAGGAGGAGAGGGATATGGAAGATCTGCAAAAAGCAACCATGTTCGTGGAAATGTGGAGCCCACAATGTTGGCTGTGGGAGAGGTGGTAACAAGTTATACAGACTACAGAACTCAACAGGACAGTAGTTAAACTAGCACAATGACGAGGGTGGGGGAGGGATGGAGAGAGAGGGAAAGCAAGTGTTACTTGAAGTTAGAGAAGTCAATGTTCATACATCTGGGGTGTAAGCTGCCCAGGTGAAAAACGAGGTGCTGTTCCTCCAATTTGCGCTGGGCCTCACTCTGACTATGGAGGAGGCCCAGGACTGAAAGGTCAGTTTGGGAATGGGAAGGGGAATTAAAGTGTTTGCCAACCGGGAGGTCAGGTAGGTTTAGGCGGAATGAGCGGAGGTGTTCAGCGAAACGATTGCCGAGCCTGCGCTTGGTCTCGCCGATGTAGGGAAGTTGACATCTGGAACAGCAGATACAATAGATAAGGTTGGAGGAGGTGCAAGTGAACCTCTGCCTCACCTGGAAAGGACTGTCAGGGTCCCTGGACAGGGTCGAGGGAGGAGGTATAGGGACAGGTGCAGCATCTTAAAATAACCATGTTTCTTAACTACATATTAAGTGCATGAAAGCAAGAGAGGAATAGATCAGGTGCATGCACGGAATCTCTTGCCCCGAGTAGTGGGATTCAAGGACCAGAGGACATAGGTTCAAGGTGAAGGGGAATCTGAGGGGTAACCTTTTCACACACAAAGGGTGGTGGGTGTATGGAATGAGCTGCCAGAGGAGGTAGTTGAGGCTGGGATTATCTCAACGTTTAAGAAGCAGTTAGACAGATCTTGCTCTTGTCGAGTCCACATCACAAGATTAGAAGTTGTTCAGCCAAAGCTGAACGCACTTACAGAGAAACATCGAAAATAGATGCAGGAGTAGGCCATTCGGCCCTTCGTGCCTGCACTGCCATTCAATATGATCATGGCTGATCATCCAACTCAGTATCCTGTACCTGCCTTCTCTCCATACCCCCCCCCCCCGATACCTTTAGCCACAAGGGCCACATCTAACTCCCTCTTAAATATAGCCAATGAACTGGCCTCAACTACATTCTGTGGCAGAGAATTCCACAGATTCACCACTCTCTGTGTGAAAAATGTTTTTCTCATCTCGGTCCTAAAAGATTTCCCCCTTATCCTTGAACTGTGACCCCTTGTTCTGGACTTCCCCAACATCGGGAACAATCTTCCTGCATCTTCTCGGCATCTGCATACAATGGTGTCTGTCTTGTCGCTTCTTGTGGGTGGTGGTGGTAGCAAGATTGGTGGAGACAGGGGGCCGCGACGGCCACGCTCTTTCCTCAATCCCAGTTGGGCAGGTACATGGATCGGACAGGTGTGGAGGGACATGGGTCAAACGCAGGCAGGTGGGACTAGTGCAGCCGGGATATTGTTGGCCGGTGTGGGCAAGTTGGGGCCGAAGGGCCTGTTTCCACGCAGGAAATTGCAAGATGTGCATAAAGTCTGAATCTCCGACGTACCCATGTAAGCAAAGTAAGGCGAGATGACGGTGCCGATTCTGGAGGTCATGGAGCAGACACCGACTCCCATGTTCCTCACCACAGTGGGGTACAACTCCAGCGAGTAGATGTAGATTATGGTGAAGGCCGCCGTCGCACCAGATTTTCCCGCCATCACCAACGTGGTAATCACAAATTGAAGAGCTGAGGAACAAAAACACTCACCATTCAACATGCACCAAAAACGTACCCGATTACTACAATTGTTGTTCTGTCCTGGGCCTCCTCCACTCGTCAGAGTGAGGCCTCAGGCAAACTGGAGGAACAGCACCTCATTAGATTAGTTTAGACAAAAATGCTGAAGAAACTCAGCGGATGAGGCAGCATCTATGGAGCAAAGGAATCGGCGACGTCTCAGGTCAAGACCCTTCTTCTCTTCCTCAGCGGGTGAGGCAGCATCTATGGAGCAAAGGAATAGGCGACGTTTCGGGTCGTGAGCCTTCTTCTCGAAGAGAAGAAGGGTCTCGACCCGAAACGTCGCCAATTCCTTCTCTCCACAGATGCTGCTTCACCCGCTGAGTTTCTCCAGCATTTTTGTCTATGGACAGATATACATGGATAAGTTTAGAGGGATCTGGGCCAAAGGTGGGCAGGTGGGACAAGTGTATATATTGGGACATGTTGAAACAACGAGCCCAGCTAATCACTGTTTATTAAATTCTCCAATTTTAGATAACTTGAAGGGTCTCGACCTGAAATGTCACCTATTCCCTCGCTCCATAGATGCTGCCTGCCTCATCCACTGAGTTTCTCCAGCATGTCTGTCTTCCTTCGATTTTTCCAGCATCTGCAGTTCTTTCTTAAACATTAGTTTAGTTTTATTTAGTTCAGTTTCTTGTCACACGTGCTGAGGTACAGCGAAAAGCTTTTGTAGCGCGCCACACAAAAATGCTGGAGAAACTCATTGGGTGCAGCAGCATCTATGGAGCGAAGGAAATAGGCAACGTTTCGGGCCGAAACCCTTCTTCAGACTTGTAGCGTGCTATCCAGTCAGCGGAAAGACAATACATAATTACAATCAAGCCGTCCACAGTGTACAGATACACGATAAGGGAATAATGTTTAATGCGGGGTAAAGTCCAGCAAAGTCCGATCAAGAATAGTCCGAGGGTCACCAATGAGGTAGTAGATCACAGTTTACTACCCAGGGGTATAAAAACCAAACTCCTTGATCGGACTTTACTGGTTTTATCTTGCACAAAACATTATTTCCTTTATACTGTATCTGTACACTGTGGACGTTTCAATTGTAATCATGGATTGTCTTTCCGCTGACTGGTTAGCATGCAACAAAAAGCTTTTCACTGTACCTCGGTACACGTGACAATAAACTGAACCACACACAAACTGGAGGAACAGCACCTCATTTTCTGCTCAGCCAGTTTACAAACCACTGTTCTGGACACAAAATGTTACCTCATTAACCTCCCTGTTAAGACTGTAGGAATGAAATTTTGTTCAAACCAAGCTGTTTGAATGACAATAAAAGGCATTCTATTCTATTCTATATTCTATTCTATTCCCTCTTCTCCCCTCTCCCATCGGGCAAAGTGTGAAAACGCACACCTCAGATTCAGATTCAGATTCAATTTTAATTTCATTGTCAGTGTTATCAGAGACAACGAAATGCATTTGCATCTCCTTTGAAGAGCGACTAGCAAACGAAATAAATAAGAGCGTGTCCGGGGGGGGGGGGGGGGTGGTGGTGATTGGCAGTCACCGAGGTACGTTGTTGAGTAGAGTGACGGCCGCCGGAAAGAAGCTGTTCCTCGACCTCCAGATTCAGGAACAGTTTCTTCCCAGCTGTTATCAGGCAACTGGACCAGCCTACCACCAACTAGAGAGCGGTCCTGAGCTGCTATCTGTTTCAGTTCAGTTTCAGTTTACTTCATTGTCACGTGTACCGAGGTACAGTGAAGAGCTTTTTGTTGCGCGCTAACCAGTCAGCGGAAAGACAGTACACGATTACAATCGAGCCATTGACATGATAAAGGAATAACATTTAGAGGAATACTCATTGGAGATCCTCGGACTATCTTTTGTTTAAGAAGGATCTGCAGATGCTGGAAAATTGAAGGTAGACAAAAATGCTGGAGAAACTCAGCGGGTGAGGCAGCATCTATGGAGCGAAGGAAATAGGCGATGCCTATTTCCTTCGCTCCATGGATGCTGCCTCACCCGCTGAGTTTCCCCAGCATTTTTGTCAACCTTGGACTATCTTTGATCAGTCTTTGCTGGGTTTTATCTTGCACTAAACGTTATTCAAGTTATTTCCCTCTATCATGTATCTGTACACTGTGGACGGCTCGATTGTAATCACGTGTTGTCTTTCTGCTGACTGTTTAGCGCGCAACAAAAGCTTTCACTGTACCTCGGTACACGTGACAGTAAACTAAACTTACAAGCACAGACCTTCCCCCTTGTCCCGTTCCCTTCTACACCGCTCCTCTCCATGTCCAGACTGCAAGGATGGTTAGCAAGGGCATCAAAAGTTGCGGGGAGATGGCAGGGGAATGGGGTGGAGAGGGAAAGATACATCAGCCGTGATTAAATAGCGGAATAGACTCAATGTGCCGGAAGAACTGTGTTAAGCCGAAGTTAGATACAAAATGCTACAGTAAAAGTCAGTGGGACATCAGTGCCGGCTTCGATTTGTTCTGTACCTTTTCATACCTCTAGTCCCCCTCTCTCCTTGATTCTCAGACTGAAATGTCACCTATCCATGTTCTCCAGAGATGCTGCCTGACCCGCTGAGTTACTCCAGCACTCTGTGAAACGTCACCTATCCATGTTCTCCAGAGATGCTGCCTGACCCGCTGAGTTACTCCAGCACTCTGTGAAACGTCACCTATCCATGTTCTCCACAGATGCTGCCTGACCCGCTGAATTACTCCAGCACTCTGTGAAACGTCACCTATCCATGTTCTCCACAGATGCTGCCTGACCCGCTGAGTTACTCCAGCACTCTGTGAAACGTCACCTATCCATGTTCTCCAGAGATGCTGCCTGACCCGCTGAGTTACTCCAGCACTCTGTGAAACGTCACCTATCCATGTTCTCCACAGATGCTGCCTGACCCGCTGAGTTACTCCAGCATTTTTTGTCTGCAGTATCTGTGGAGCGGACGATGGGCTGAATGGTCTAATTCTGCTTCGATGTCTTATGGTTTTATGATCCAGTTTAGTTTGATTTACTTCAGTGTAGTTTAGAAATGCAGCGCGGAAACAGGCCCTTCGGCCCACCAAGTCCGCACCGACCAGCGATCACCCCACACATTAACACCATCCTACACACAAGGGGGACAATTTACAATTACACCAAGCCGATTAACCTACAAACCTGAACGACTATGAAGGTAGACAAAAATGCTGGAGAAACTCAGTTGGTGCGGCAGGAAATAGGCAACGTTTCATGATCACATTGAATGGCGGTGCTGGCTCGAAGGGCCGAATGGCCTACTGCTGCACCTATTGTTTATTATCTATATTGTTTCGGGCCGTAACCCTTCCTCAGTCTGAAGAAGGGTTTCACCCCGAAATGTTGCCTATTTCCTTCGCTCCTTAAATGCTGCCGCACCCGCTGAGTTTCCCCAGTATTATTGTCTACCTTCAATTTTCCAGCATCTGCAGTTCCTTCCTGAACGACTTTGAAGTGTGGGAGGAAACCGGAGCACCCGGAGAAAACCCACACAGGTCACGGGGAGAACGTACAAACCCAGTACAGACAGCACCCGTAATCAGGATGGAACCCGGGTCTCTGGCGCGGTGAGGCAGCAACTCTACCGCTGCGCCACCGAGCCGCCCCTCTGTCAAATAAAATGTTATTATTGGGATTCTTACTTGAAGGAACCCAGTGAATAAGCAGCAGCATGGTGCCGCTAAACAACAAGGGGCCAGCCGTCGCCATCCGCCGCGGTGAGATGCGCATCAGCCTCCAGACCATCACGTACACCAGGGTTTCACTGGCAGCGGAGATGAGGCAGTTGATGTACGGGTCACCGTGTAGGTTGGGAGTGTTGAGGGACAGCCCATAATAACCAATGGTACAGATCAGCCTGAGAGACAACAAAGGAGACACAAGCACTGAAAGTAAGCATGCAGGTCCTGCAGGCAGTGAAGAAAGCCAATGGCATGTTGGCCTTCATTGGGAGAGGAGTTGAGTATAGGAGCAAAGAGGTCCTACTGCAGTTGCGCAGGGCCCTGGTGAGACCGCACCTGGAGTATCGTGTGCAGTTTTGGCCTCCTAATTTGACGAAGGGCATTCTTGCTATTGAGGGAGTACAGCGTAGATTCACCAGGTTAATTCCCGGGATGGCGGGACTGACACATGAAAGAAAGGATCGACTGGGCTTGTATTCACTGGAATTTAGAAGGATGAGAGGTGATCTTATAGAAATATATAAAATTCTTAAGGGATTGGACAGGCTAGGTGCAGGAAAAATGGTCCTGATATTGGGGGAAAATCCAGAACCTAAGGGTTACAGTTTAAGATTAAGGGGTAGGCCATTTAAAACTGAGATGAGGAAAAACGTTTTCACCCAGAGAGTTGTGAATCTGTGGAATTCTCTGCCACGGAAGGCAGTGGAGGCCAATTCACTGGATGTTTTTAAAAGAGAATTAACTAGAGCTCTTAGGGTTAATGGAATCAAGGGATATGGGGATAAGTAGGAACTGGACACTGATTGTGGATGATCAGCCATGATAATATTGAATGGCGGTGCTGGCTCGAAGGGCCGAATGGTCCACTCCTGCACCTATTTCTATGTTTCTAAAACTACCAGAGGAGTAGATCGGGTAGATTGGTTGAGCAGGCTGGGACTGTTATCGGAAAGGTGTTTTCATGCTGGTGAGTATATGGAGAAGATTTACCACAATGTTGCCAGGACTCGAAGGATCTGATTTATAGAGAGAGGTTGAGCAGGCTGGGTCTTTATTCCATGGAGCGCAGGAGGATGAGGAGTGATCTTATGGAGGGAAACAAGATCATGAGAGGAATAGATCAGGTAGATGCAGAGAGTATCTTGCCAAGAGTAGGGGAATCGAGAACCAGAGGACATGGTTTTAAGGTGAGGGGGGAAAGATTTAATAGGAATCTGAGGGGTATCTTTTGCACACAAAGGGTGGTGGGTGTATGGAACGAGCTGCCGGAGGAGGTAGTTGAGGCAGGGATTATCGCAACGTTTAAAAAACATTTAAACATGTACATGGATAGGACAGGTTTGGAGGGATATGGGCCAAGCAAAGGCAGGTGGGACTAGTGTAGATGGGACATGTTGGCCGGTGTGGGCAAGTTGGGCCGAGGGGCCTGTTTCCACGTTGTATCACTCTATGACTCCGGGGCTCCACATTCTGCAGAGATGGTGCCCGACCCATTGAGTTACTCCAGCTCTGTGTACCCTTTTTGGTAAAGCAGCATCTTTGTCTTGAGTCTAATGGTAAGTTTGCTGTTACTTCAGGTTATAATAGTTCGAAGAATACGTTCTTAGACAAAAATGCTGGAGAATCTCAGCGGGTGAGGCAGCATCTATGGAGCGAAGGAATAGTTGACGTTTCGGGTCGAGACCCTTCTTTAGACTGATGTGGGGGTGGGGTGCGGGGTGGCAGAAAGAAGAAAGGAAGAGGCTGAGACAGTGTGCTGTGGGAGAGCTGGGAAGGGGAGGGGAAAGAGGGAGAAAGCAAGGACTACAGGGCCTGTCCCACTCGGGCATCATTTGCGCGTCACGCAGGTGGTCCGCGAGGATTTTGAGAATCCCAAAATACTGGGGCGCCGCGAGCTACCACGCCTCACTGCCTATGCCTCACTATGCGCCATGCGCACGTAATGTACAACCATGCGCGTGTAATGCACGGCATGCCCGCGTAATGCACGGCATGCTCGCGTCATGCGTTGTGACGTGTAAATGATGTTGCATAAACAACGCGCAAATGACGCCAAAGTGGGACTGGCCCTTACCTGACATTGGAGAAGCCAAAGTTCATACACGCTGGGGTGTAAACTACTCAAGCAAAATAGGAGGTGCTGCTCCTCCAATTTGTGGTGGGACTCACTCTGGCCATGGCCACGTTCTGATGGACACCACGGCTACGCTTGTCTAGGCTGACCCTGCAACGTCGCCAGGACAACGGGCCTTCATGGTCAGGTCAAGATCCCTGCACTTACAACAAATGGGACTTGAAAATGGCCCCAAACTGATGATGACTCTGTATACTATCTCAGTGTACTACTGCTGTACACCGGTACTGTATCTGAGATGTATCTACGTGCTTATGTACAGTGATACTTGTATTGAACTGTGTACAATGAATTTTACTGTACCTTGGTACGTGTGACACATAAGATACCATTGAACAGTTGAACCATTGAAGATTGCACTCACCACATCCATAACAAAATGATCGTGACATTCCTGATGTTGGACGTAGCAATCAAATCCAAATAACTCCGTGAATGTTTACTCGAGTCCTGTAGAGAAAATGTATTGCTTAGTTTTATTTAGAGATACAGCACGGAGCAGGCCCTTAGGCCCACCGAATCCGCACTGAACTGCAATCCCTGTACACTAGCAACATAAAAAATAGGTGCAGGAGTGGGCCATTCGGCCCTTCGAGCCAGCACCGCCATTCAATGTGATCATGGCTGATCATCCAAAATCAGTATCCCGTTCCGGCTTTTCCCCCAATATATCCTGATTCCCTTAGCCCTCAAGAGCTACAAATCAAACCCTCTCTTGAAAGAGCGACCAGCAATCACCCCGTTCACACTAGCTCTATCCTACACCCACTAGGGACAATTTACAGAAGCCAATTAACCTACAAACACGCACGTGTTTGTAGTGTGGGAGGAAACCAGAGCACCCAGAGAAAACCCACGCGGTCACAGGGAGAACGTACAAACAGCACCCGTAGTTAAGATTGAACCTATGCTAAGCTGTTTCAAGAGAGAGTTAGATTTGTAGCTAAGGGAATCAAGAGATGTGAGGAAAAATCTGGAATTGGGAACTGATTTTGGATGATCAGCCATGATCGAAAGCAACAATTCTCCCGCTGCTCAGTGGCGCCCCCTTATGCTTGTATGCATTATATTCATATAACGTGCAGGGCAAGTCTTCTTTTAAATATAGATGGTGGTGGGGGCCTGGGACACGCTACCAGGGGTGGTGGTGGAGGCAGGTACGATAGTAGCCTTTAAAAAACTTTTTATCTCCTGTTCTGTATTATGTATTACGACAGATGGCGCAATGGGCTAAGTGTTCGGCTGGCGTCCGGAAGGTAGTCGGTTCGAATCCCGCTTGGAGTGCATACTGTTGTTGTGTCCTTGGGGCAAGACACTTCACCCACCTTTGCCTGTGTGTAAATGTAATGTAATTATGTGAAGCACTTTGGGGTCAATGCAAGTTGACTAAAAATGTGCTATATAAATAAGATTATTATTTATTATTATGTTTACATATTCTGTTGTGCTGCAGCAAGCAAGAATTTCATTGTCTTATAAGGGACACATGACAATAAACACCCTTGACTCTTGACTCTTGAAGTTGTGGCTGAAGGGCCTGTCCCTGTGCTGTATCGGTCTATATTCTAATGGTCCTGTCATCCAGGAATCTACATTTGGTCAACAACTGAAATGTTCTTTACCGTTATGTTCAGGTTTACTATTGTTACTTTAACCAAGTTGTTTATCAACTGATCCAAACTGATCATACGTTCTAAAACAGTTATGGTGCCCTTGTACAAGACGTTGGTGAACCCCAACCCCCCCATCCTCCTCCTGCTCTCCAAGGAATGGAGTCCCAGCCCGCTCAACCTCTCCCCGTAGCTCGCACCCTCCAGCCCTGGTAACATCCTCGTAAATCTTCTCTGTACCCTTTCCAGCTTGACAATATCTTTTGCTGTAACACGGTGCCCAGAACGGAACACAATAGTCTAAATGCGGCCCCACCAAAGTCTTGTACAGCTGCAACACAACCTCCCATCAGCCTAACTAAACCTGTCCTGCCCATGTACCTGTCTAAACCTGTCCTGCCCATGTACCCGTCTAAACGGCCTGTCCTACTTCCACAACCTAATTCACGACCTAGCCGAGTTTGCCCTTGACTCATACAAGCAGCATGGTTGTCAGGAGGTCGTAGGTAGGTCATAGCTAGTCGTAGGTACTTGTGGCATCAAGTAGGTCGGGGCGTTTTTTCTAGCCTGATGAAAAATGTCCACGAGTAAAAAAGGTGGTGAATTAGGTCGTGAAAGTGGGACAGGCCCTTCACTGTTTCTTAAACGTTGGGATAGTCCCAGCCTCAACTACCTCCTCTGGCAGTCTGAAGAAGGGTTTCGGCCCGAAACATTGCTCATTTCCTTCGCTCCATAGATGCTGCTGCACCCGCTGAGTTTCTCCAGCAATTTTGTGTACCTACCTCCTCTGGCAGCTCGTTCCATACACCCACCACCCTCTGGACAAAAGGTTGCCCTTCAGGCCCCTATTAAATCTTTCCCCACTCACCTTAAACATATGTCCTCTGGTCCTCGATTCCCTCTGGGCAAGAGACTCTGTGCGCCCACCCGATCTATTCCGCTCATGATTTTGTACACCTCTATAAGATCACCCCTCATCATCCTGCACTCCAAGGAATAAAGACCCAGCCTACTCAACCTCTCATTATGCCAGACCCTCGAATCCTGGCAACATCCTCGTAAATCCAATGTGTTATTACTTTACCATCTTTGCTATCACCTCAGGTTTTTTGTACGTATGCCAGAATAGTGTTCAATGACATTTAGACGGGTACATGGACAGGAAAAGGTTTAAGGGGATATGGGCCAAGCGCACGCAGCTGGGACTAGTGTAGCTGGGACATGTTGGTCAGTGTGGGCACTTTGGGCTGAAGGGCTTGTTTCCACACTGTATCACTATGAGTCTATGTTCTTGGCATCACGTTTGACACAGACATTGTGGGCCGGGCCTGTTCCTGTGCTGTACTGTTCAAGTTCAAGTTCGTTTATTGTCATGTGTCCCTGATAGGACAATTCTTGCTTTGCTTCAGCACAACAGAATATAGTAGGCATTTACTACAGAACAGATCAGTGTGTCCATATACTATTATATAAATATATACACACATGAATAAATAAACTGATGAAGTGCAAATAACAGATAATGGGTTATTAATAATCAGAGTTTTGTCCGAGCCAGGTTTAATAGCCTGATGGCTGTGGGGAAGTAGCTATTCCTGAACCTGGTTGTTGCAGTCTTCAGGCTCCTGTACCTTCTACCCAAAGGTAGCAGGGAGATGAGTGTGTGGCCAGGATGGTGTGGGTCTTTGATGATATTGCCAGCCTTTTTGAGGCAGCGACTGCGATAAATCCCCTCGATGGAAGGAAGGTCAGAGCCGATGATGGACCGGGCAGTGTTTACTACTTTTTGTAGTCTTTTCCTCTGTTCTCTGCCGGTTCTTCACATTGGAGGACATATCTAGTATAAGAATACTATCGCATCGTTTAAGAATCAGTTAGACAAGTACATGGATAGGACAGGTTTGGAGGGGTACAGGCCAAGAGGTGGGACATGTGTAGCTGGAACATGTTGGTCGGTGTGGGCGAATTGGACTGAAGGGCCTGTTTCCACGCTGTATCACTCTATGACTCTATAACAGATAATAAAAAGTGCTCAGTTACCATGTCACTGTGAATGGTCATAAATATTGGTCCGACATGCGAGACTCCGTTTTTCCTGGCAGCATATTTCAATATCGCCTCAGCCTCTTCCTTTCGACCTTGAGTGAGCAACCATCTCGGTGATTCGGGAATACACCTACAATTCAATCAAAATCACCTCGGAGTTCAGGAAAGGAATGACACAAAGTGCTGGAGTAACTCAGCGGGTCAGGCAGCATCTGTGGAGAACATGGATAGGTGACGTTTCACAGAGTGCTGGAGTAACTCAGTGGGTCAGGCAGCATCTCTGGAGAGAAAGAATGAGTCACCCGGGGGGTCGAAAAGGTAAGAGGATCCTCACAAGTTCATACATTGTAGGAGCATCATTAGGCCATTTTGCCCATCAAGTTTTGCCCTTAAAGCACAAGGCATTGGGGGTTCAGTATTGATGTGGATAGAGAACTGGCTGGCAAACAGGAAGCAAAGAGTAGGAGTAAACGGGTCCTTTTCACAATGGCAGGCAGTGACTAGTGGGGTACCGCAAGGCTCAGTGCTGGGACCCCAGCTATTTACAATATATATTAATGATCTGGATGAGGGAATTGAAGGCAATATCTCCAAGTTTGCGGATGACACTAAGCTGGGGGGCAGTGTTAGCTGTGAGGAGGATGCTAGGAGACTGCAAGGTGACTTGGATAGGCTGGGTGAGTGGGCAAGTGTTTGGCAGATGCAGTATAATGTGGATAAATGTGAGGTTATCCATTTTGGTGGCAAAAACAGGAAAGCAGACTATTATCTAAATGGTGGCCGATTGGGAAAGGGGGAGATGCAGCGAGACCTGGGTGTCATGGTACACCAGTCATTGAAGGTAGGCATGCAGGTGCAGCAGGCAGTAAAGAAAGCGAATGGTATGTTAGCTTTCATGGCAAAAGGATTTGAGTATAGGAGCAGGGAGGTTCTACTGCAGTTATACAGGGTCTTGGTGAGACCACACCTGGAGTATTGCGTACATTTTTGGTCTCCAAATCTGAGGAAGGACATTATTGCCATAGAGGGAGTGCAGAGACGGTTCACCAGACTGTTTCCTGGGATGTCAGGACTGTCTTATGAAGAAAGACTGGATAGGCTTGGTTTATACTCTCTAGAATTTAGGAGATTGAGAGGGGATCTTATAGAAACTTACAAAATTCTTAAGGGGTTGGACAGGCTAGATGCAGGAAGATTGTTCCCGATGTTAGGGAAGTCCAGGACAAGAGGTCACAGCTTAAGGATAAGGGGGAAATCCTTTAAAACCGAGATGAGAAGAACTTTTTTCACACAGAGAGTGGTGAATCTCTGGAACTCTCTGCCACAGAGGGTAGTTGAGGCCAGTTCATTGGCTATATTTAAGAGGGAGTTAGATGTGGCCCTTGTGGCTAAGGGGATCAGGGGGTATGGAGAGAAGGCAGGTACGGGATACTGAGTTGGATGATCAGCCATGATCATATTGAATGGCGGTGCAGGCTCGAAGGGCCGAATGGCCTACTCCTGCACCTAATTTCTATGTTTCTATGTTTCTAAGTCTACTCTGCCATTCTCCTGCCTTCTCCTCATAACTCTTGACATCGGTGGGAGCTCGAGGGGAGATTTGCAGGTGAGCTCTCGTAATTTTACATGGATTAAAGGAAGTGCCAGACCACCAGGTGCCGGGAAATCTGCGGTGGACAAGTCACCGTCTCTGAGGAAGTGTTGGCTCTGGAGATGGTCCAGAGGAGGTATATAAGATTGATTCCAGGAATGAGAGAGTTAGCCTATGATGAGCATTTGACAATAGATAATAGACAATGTGCAGGAGTAGGCCATTCGGCCCTTCAGGCCAGCACGGCCATTCAATGTGATCATCCCCAATCAGTACCCCGTTCCTGCCTTGTCCCCATATCCCAATATTTCCTTCCTGAAGGAACATCCTTTAATTCTGAGGCTGTGACCTCTGGTCCTAGACTCTCTTCCTTGTGACGGCACTGGGCCTCTACTCGCTTGAGTTTAGAAAGATGAGGGGGGAGCCTCATTGAAACTTAGTGAATAGTAAAAGGCCTGGATAGAATGGATGTGGAGAGGATGTTCCCACTAGTGGGAGAGTCTAGGACCAGAGGTCGTAGCCTCAGAATTAAAGGACGTTCCTTTAGGAAGAAGATGAGGAGGAATTTCTTTAGTCAGAGGGTGGTGAATCTGTGGAATTCATTGCAACAGACGGCTTGGAGGCCAAGTCAGTGGATATTTTTTGGGCAGAGGTCGGCAGTTTGTCGATTAGCGCGGGTGTCAGGGGACAAGGCAGGAGAATGGGGTTAGGAGGGAGAGATAGCTCAGCCATGATTGAATGGTGTAGACGATGGGCCGAATGGCCTAACTGCTGCTAGCACTTATGGCCTAATGATGTTATGATCTAAATAGACAGTAGACAATAGGTGCAAGGGCAGGCCACTCGGCCCTTCGAGCCAGCACCGCGATTCAATGTGATCATGGCTGATCATCCACTATCAGTACCCCGTTCCTGCCTTCTCCCCATATCGCCAAATCTAATGCGCGATGAATAAATTCACTTACCACCAGAGAGGGATGTAGAGAAACTCTGGCATGGTCAACGTTAGAAGTAGCATCTTCCAATCTCGGATGTAGTAGGCAAGAATCGGCAGCAGAATGTAGCCAAAGGCATAGAACATACAGATACCCAGCGTGGAGAAGGCAACCCTCTCCGATTTGCTGAGGATTTCAATCCCTGTGGCAAAAGAAAAATCTAGCATTGAAGGCAAAATAGCAGCCAGCATCATCGGCGACCCACAGCACCACCCTGGCCACCCCTGCCATCAAGAAGAAGGTACAGGAGCCTGAACACTGTAACGTCCAGGTTCAGGATCAGCTTCTTCCCTAAAAGACTACAAAATGTAGTAAACACTTCCCAGTCCATAATCGTCTCTGACCTTCCTTCCATTGAGGGGATCTATCGCAGTCGCTGCCTCAAAAAGGCTGGCAGTATCATCAAGGACCCACACCATCCTGGCCACTCACTCATCTCCCTGCTACCTTCAGGTAGAAGGTACAGGAGCCTGAAGACTGCAACGACCAGGTTCAGGAATAGCTACTTCCCCACAGCCATCAGGCTATTAAACGTGGCTCGGACAAAACTCTGAACATTAATAGCCCATTATCTGTTTATTTGCACTTTATCAGATTATTCATTCATGCGTGTATATATTTATATAATGGTACATGGACACACTGTTCTGTATTCATGCCTACTATGTTCTGTGTGCTGAAGCAAAGCAAGAATTTCATTGTCCTATCTGGGACACATGACAATAAACTCTCTTGAATCTTGAACTCTCTTGAATCTTGAATCTTGAACCTGCCAGGGTACAAATCTAATTCCATTTACAAATTTGCAGAAGACGCCACCATTGTGGGCCGGATATCAAATAATGCTGAGACGGAGTACAGGAAGGAGATGGAGAACCTCGTGTCCTGGTGCCGAGACAACAACCTTTCTCTCAATGTCAGCAAGACAAAGGAGACAGTGATGGGCTTCAGGAAGTGAAGCGGTTCATCTGCCCCAGTCTGCATTGACGGCACCGAAGTAGAGATGGTTGAAAACTTCAATTTGCTGGGAGTCGATATCATAATGTCATAAGGAATAGGAGTAGAATAATGGGCCTGTGTCACTTAGGCAACTCTTTAGGCGACTGCCAGGGTCTAGTTTTAATGGAATTCACCTACGACAGCAAAAATTGTCGCCACTGTTGCCGAACATTTCTCAACATGTTGAAAATGTTGCAGCAGTCGCCTGTAGTCGCCCATCACACAAACCAACCTCCCTTCCATTGACTCCATCTACACCTCACGCTGCCTCGGCAAGGCCAGCAGCATCATCAAGGACCAGTCGCACCCTGGCCACTCCCTCGTCTCCCCTCTCCCATCAGGCAAGATGTACAGGTGTGTGAAAACGCACACCTCCAGATACAGGGACAGTTTCTTCCCAGCTGTTGTCAGGCAACCTATCACAACCAGAGAGCAGTCCCAAACTACTCTGCGTCTTTGGTGACCCTCCATCCTTTGGTAAATCCATCCAGTGATTTGGCCTCCACTGCCCTCTGTGGCAGGGAATTCCACAAATTTACAACTCTCTGGGTGAAAACGTTTTTTCTCACCTCAGTCTTAAATGGCCTCCCCTTTATTCTAAGACTGTGGCCCCTGGTTCTGGACTCGCCCAATATTGAGAACATTTTTCCTGCATCTAGCCATCCCAGGGATCAATCTCGTGAACCAAACTCGTGAACAATCACTTCACAGGGCAAGCTGGGAAGACGGTGAAAAATAAAATGTTCTTACCTAGTACAAAGGCTGCGATATAACTTGAGATTTCACCCATGCCAACAAAACAATACAGAACGCAGAACATTTCCCAGCTCTGAGAAGCCAGCTGGAGAAGGCTTGCGATGGTCCTCAGGGCTATGGCGCCAAATAGAACTACTTTTCGTCCATACCTTTGAAGAACAAAGATACATTTCACTTCAAACATGAAACATAGAAACATAGAAACATAGAAATTAGCAGCAGGAGTAGGCCATTCGGCCCTTCGAGCCTGCACCGCCATTCAATATGATCATGGCTGATCATCCAACTCAGTATCCCGTACCTGCCTTCTCTCCATACCCCCTGATCCCCTTTAGCCACAAGGGCCACATCTAACTCCCTCTTAAATATAGCCAATGAACTGGCCTCAACTACCCTCTGTGGCAGAGAGTTCCAGAGATTCACCACTCTGTGTGAAAAAAGTTCTTCTCATCTCGGTTTTAAAGGATTTCCCCCTTATCCTTAAGCTGTGACCCCTTGTCCTGGACTTCCCCAACATCGGGAACAATCTTCCCGCATCTAGCCTGTCCAACCCCTTAAGAATTTTGTAAGTTTCTATAAGATCCCCTCTCAATCTCCTAAATTCTAGAGAGTATAAACCAAGTCTATCCAGTCTTTCTTCATAAGACAGTCCTGACATCCCAGGAATCAGTCTGGTGAACTTTCTCTGCACTCCCTCTATGGCAATAATGTCCTTCCTCAGATTTGGAGACCAAAACTGTACGCAATACTCCAGGTGTGGTCTCACCAAGACCCTGTACAACTGCAGTAGAACCTCCCTGCTCCTATACTCAAATCCTTTTGCAATGAAAGCTAACAAATGCTCCAGATTCAATTTCAGTTTAGTTTACTGTCACGTGTACCGAGGTATAGTTAAAAGCTTTCGTTGCGTGCTAACCAGTCAGTGGAAAGACAATACATGATTACAATCGAGTCATCCACAGTGTACAGATACATGATGGAGGGAACAACATTGTGCAAGGTAAAACCAGCAACGTTTTATGAATTAAGGGCCTGTCCCACTTTCACAACCTAATTCACAACCTTTTTCACTCGTGGACATTTTTCATCAGGCTAGAAAAAACGCCCCGACCTAATTGATGCCACGAGTACCTACGACTAGCATCATGGCCTCATACGACCTACCTACGACCTCCTACGACCTTGTGACGACTTCCTACGGCCTCTTGACGACCATGCTGCGAGTACGGGTCAAGGTCAAACTCGGCAGAATTAGGTCGTGAAAGTGGGACAGGCCCTTAAGTGGAGGCCTTTTAGGACTGAGACGTGGAAAATCTTTTTCACCCAAAGAGTTGTCAATCTGTGGAATTCCCCGCCACAGAAGGCACTGGAGGCCAATTCACAATGTTTTCAAGAGAGAGTTAGATTTGGCTCTTAGGGCCAACGGAATCAAAGGATATGGGGAGAAGACAGGATCGCGGTACTGATTATGGATGATCAGCCATGATCACATTGAATGGCGGTGCTGGCTCGAAGGGCCGAATGGCCTACTCCTGCACCTATTGTCTATCTTTCTATCTCATAAAGGTTTTGGTCGCCCCATTGCAGGAAGGGAGTGGGGGCTTTGGAGAGGGTGCAGAAGGGGTTTACCAGAATGATGCCTGGATTATTGGCTAAATAGAGAGGGACAAAAGGAACTGCAGATGCTGGTTTATAAAAAAAGACACAAAGTGCTGGTGTGACTCAGCGGGTCGGGCATCATCTCTGGAGAACACGGGTGATGTTTTGGGTCAGGACACTTCATCAGGCTGAGTTACTTCAGCAATTTGTGTCTTTCTTTAAGCTCTCAGGGGAGTTTGGACTTGAATGTTTTGTCCACCACATCGGAGGCTGAGAGGAGAACATAATGGAGGGACAGGTTTAGTTTTTAGTTACGTTCAGTTGAGGTTCGAGATATGGCACGGAAACAGGCCCTTCGGCCCACCGAGTCCGGGCTGACCAGCGACCCCCGCGCACTAGCACCCCACCCCCCCACACGCACACTTGGTACATTTTATAATTTGACCAATTAGTCCACAAACCTGCACATCTTCTGAGTGTGGGAGAGAAACGGAGATCCCGGAGAAAACCGACATCAGGTCACGGGGAGAACTTACAAACTCTGTACAGACAGCACCCGTGGTCAGGATTGAACCGGGGCACTGCGAGGCAGCAACTCTACCGCTGCGCCACCGTGCCACCCATCACCAGTCCATCATTGATGTTTCCACACCCCTAGTTCCAGGGCCTTGACGGATTATCTATTTTGCCGAGCCTCGGAGGTCACGTAGTAATAATAATAATAATGACACAATGCTTGTACGAGACGTTCCATACAAATGCATACAATGTGTTTGTAATACAAAGAGCTTATACGTTCTCCCCGTGACTTATTTGGGTTTCCTCCAGACCCCCGGTTTCCTCCTACACTCGGGTTTGTAGGTTAATTGGCTTTTGTAAAATTGTAAATGTGTGTAGGATAGTGTTAGTGTGCGTGGATCGCTGGTCGGCGTGGACTCGGTGAGCCGAAGGGCCTGTTTCCTCGCTGTATCACTAAACTAAACTATACTGTACTAAATTAAACTAAACTAATACACCAATATTACCCACTAATTACATCCCTCCCATGTGTCTAAAGCACCAATACTTAGATACTTAAATAAAATTAATATTAAATGTAAATTAAGCATGCTTACGCTAGGCATTTGGACCTTGCTCAGAAGCCACAGCTAGGGTTAAATATGGTTAGAAAAGGCATAAACCCGCTGAGTTACTCCAGCACTCTGTGTCCTTATTTTTGTTAACAAGCATCTGTAGTTCCTTGTTTCTACATTCTTCGTTTCATACGTTCCAGGAGCAGTATTCGGCCCATCAAGTCTACTCCGCTATTGAATCATGGCGAATCTATCATTCCCTCCTAATCCCATTCTCCTGCCTTCTCCCCGTAACCCCTGAACTAATCAAGAATCTGTCGATCTCTGTCTTAAAAATACCCACTGACTTGGCCTCTACAGCCTTCTGTGGCAATGAATTCCACAGATTCACCACCCTCTGACTGAAGAAATTCCTCCTCATCACCTTTCTAAAGTTACGTCCTTTTTAATTCTGAGGCTGTGCCCTCGAGTCCTGGACTCTCCCACTAGTGGAAACATCCCCTCCACATCCACTCTATCCGGGCCTTTCACTATTCTGTACGTTTCAATGAGGTCCCCCCTCATTCTTCTAAACTCCAGCGAGTACAGGCCCAGTGCCGACAAACGCTCCTCATAGATTAACCCACTCATTCCTGGGATCATTCTTGTAAACCTCCTCTGGACCTTCTCCAGAGCCAGCACACCCTTCCACAGATATGAGGCCCAAAACTGCTCGCAATATTACCAGCGCCTTATAGAGCCTCAGCATTAAATCCCTGTTTCTTGAATACAAGCTCTCTTGAAATAAATGCTAGCATTGAGTTTGCTTTCTTTACTACTGATTCGACTTGCAGATTAACATTTTGGGAATCCTGCACCAGCACTCCCAAGTCCCTTTGCACCGATTTCTGGATTCTCTCCCCATTTAGAAATTTATTCCTACGACCAAAATGCCCGACTCCACGCTTTGCTCCACTATATTCCATCTGCCACTTCTCAGCCCACTCTCCCAACCTGTCCAAGTCCTTCTGCAGAGCCCATATGGGGCCCATAACTGCTCACAATATTCCAAATGCTAAAGTTGGCTCCCTTATTCCAGCCCTTGCCGTACCTTGTGTCTCAAAAATAAAATCCGGAATCATCACTTCGAAAAGGAGGCCAAAAAGGTCAGGGAACAAAGAATGAACCATTGACAAATACAAGATGGGTGTTACCGTGCTCTTGCTTATAGCAGTCTGTTACCTGTCGGAAAGTTGTCCCGAGATTGCTGAACCAAACAGCACCCCCAGGAAAAATACCGATGTGGTAAATGGTCCTTTCCATTTCTGGTCACAAACCAGATCCCACTGCAGTGATGGAGGAGAGATAAAGGCACAGAGATTACCACCTATACGTGGCTATTAACTCTCTTAAAATACTCTCTTAAATTAGATTTACTCTTAGCAATTTATATTACGGTATATGGACACACTGATCAGTTTTGTAGTAAATGCCTACTATGTTCTGTTGTACTGAAGCAAAGCAAGAATTTCATTGTCCTACCAGAGACACATGACATTAAACTCCCTTGAACTCTTGATCTTGAAGAAAACCTTTAAATATTCACTTACATCTTTTGCATCAGTGATTTGCTAAGAGTAAATCTAATACTAATGGCGACACGGCGGCACAGCCTCACAGCGCCAGAGACCCGGGTTCAATCCTGACTACGGTGTCTGTCCTTACGGAGTTTGTACGCTCTCCCCGTGACCTGCGTGGGTTTTCTCCGAGCGCTCCGGTTTCCTCCCCCACTCCAAAGACGTGCAGGTTTGTGGTTCATTGGCTTTGGTATAGTTGTAAATTGTCCCTAGTGTGTGTAGGATAGTGCTAGTGTGTGGGGATCAATGGTCGGCACGGACTCGGTGGGCAGAAGGGCCTGTTTCCACGCTCTATCTCTAAACTAAACTAAAAACTAAACCTCTACTTGCAGATGCTGGTTTATACCAAAGATAAAGTGCATTCAGAAAGTATTCAGACCCCTTCACCTTTTCCACATTTTGTATGTTACAGCCTTATTTTAAAATGGATTAAAAATTTTTTTTATCATCATCAATCCACACACAATACCCCAGAATGAAGAAGCAAAAACAGGTGTTTAGAGATTTTTGCAAAGTAATTAAACATAAATAACTGAAATATCACATTTACATAAATATTCAGACTCTTTGCTATGACACTCAAAATTGAGCTTAGGTGCATCCTGTTTCCATTGATTATCCTTGAGATGTTTCTACAACTTGATTGGAGTCCACCAGTGGTAAATTAAATTGATTGGACATGATTTGGAAAGGTACACACCTGTCTATATAAGGTCCCACAGTTGACAGTGTATGTCAGAGCAAAACACCAAGCCATGAAGATGAAGGAATTGTCCGTAGACCTCCGAGACAGGATTGTGTTGAAACACAGATCTGGGGAAGGGTATAAAACAATTTCTGCAGCATTGCAGGTCCTGAAGAGCCACAGTGTCATTCTTAAATGGAAGAACTTAGGAACCACCAGGACTCTTCTGCCCAGCCAAACTGAGCAATTGGGAGAGAGGGCCTTGATCAGGGAGGTGACCAAGAACCTGATGATCACTCTGACAGAGCTCCAGAGTTCCTTTGTGGCGATGGGAAAACCTTCCGGAAAGACAACAATATCTGCGGCACCCCACCAATCAGGCCTTTATGGTAGAGTGGCCGGACGGAAGCCACTCCTCAGTAAAAGGCACATGACAGCCCGCTTGCAATTTGCCAAAAGGGTTGTTTTTTCTGGTGCTCTGGTCTGATGAAACTCTGGCCTGAATGCCAAGTGTCACGTCTGGAGGAAACCAGACACTGCTCATCACCTGGCCAATACCATACCTTCGGTGAAGCATGGTGGTGGCAGCATCAGCGGCAGGAACTGGGAGACTAGTCAGGATCGAGGGATAGATGAACAGAGCAAAGTACAGAGAGAAGGTACACAAAAATGCTGGAGAAACTCAGCGGGTGCAGCAGCATCTATGGAGCGAAGGAAATAGGCGACGTTTCGGGCCGAAACCCTTCTCCAGACTGATAGAGAGAGATCCTTGATGAAAACCTGCTTCAGAGCGTTCTGGATCTCAGACTGGGGCGGGGGTTCACCTTCCAACAGGGCAATGACCTGAAGCTCACAGCCAAGACAACGCAGGAGTGGCTTTGTGACAAGTCTGTGAATGTCCTTGAGTGGCCCAGCCAGAGCCCGGACTTGAACCTGATTGAACATCCCTGGAGGGACCTGAAAATAGCTGTGCATCGACGCTCCCCATCCAACCTGACAGAGCTTGAGAGGATCTGCAGAGAAGAATGGGAGAAATTATCCAAATACAGGTGTGCCAAGCTTGTAGTGTCATACCCAAGAAGACTTGAGGCTGTAATCGCTGCCAAAGGTGCCTCAACAAAGTGCTGAGTAAAGGGTCTGAATATTTATGTAAATGTGATATTTCAGTTATTTATTTTTAATTACTTTGCGAAATTTTCTAAACACCTGTTTTCGCTTTTTTATTCTGGGGTATTGTGCGTAGATTGATGGTAAAAAAAAATAAAATAATTTAATCCATTTTAGAATAAGGCTGTAACGTAACAAAAATGTGGAAAAAGTGAAGGGGTCTGACTACTCTCTGAGTGCACTGTACACACAAAGTGCTGGAGTAACTCAGCGGGTCAGGCAGCATCACTGGAGAACATGGATAGTTGACGTTTCACAGAGTGCTGGAGTAACTCAGCGGGTCAGGCAGCATCTGTGGAGAACATGGATAGGAGACGTTTCACAGAGTGCTGGAGTAACTCAGCGGGTCAGGCAGCATCTGTGGAGAACATGGATAGGAGACGTTTCACAGAGTGCTGGAGTAACTCGGAGGGTCAGGCAGCATCACTGGAGAACATGGATAGGTGACGTTTCATGTCAGGACCCTCTTCGCCTCACCACATTGAATGATAAAAGGCTGGGATGGAGTAAATGTGCAGAGGATGTTTCCATTAGTGGTAGAATCTGGAACCAAAGGCCATAACCTCAGAATAAAAGGACGTTTCTTTCGATAGGAGATGAGGAGGAATTTCTTTAGTCAGAGTGGAATTCTTTGCCACAGAAGGCTGTGGAGGTCGTCAGTGGATATTTTTAAGGCAGAGATAGATAGATTCTTGATTAGTACGGGTGTTGATCAGCCTTGATTGAATGACGAAGTAGACTTGATGGGCCGTACAGCGTATGAATTTATGACCTTATGATCACGGGCTGATTAATTATCTGGCTGTTTGTGAAGTGCGCTTTTTCAACCTCTATATTTAGTGCACGCACATGACCTTAAACTCGCAGTCTTGCATCGACAGCTGTGTAGGCCAAGGTTTCATGATGACATTTACACAGGTTTGAGCGACGTGTATCTTGCCCCGCGTATTCACGGTGACAATTCGGGTCTTTGGAGTGTGGGAGGAAACCGGAGCACCCAAAGAAAACCCACGCGGTCCACGGGGAGAACGTACAAACTCCGTACAGACAGCACCCGCGGTCGGGATCGAACCCTGGTCTCCGGCGCTGTAAAGCAGCAGCGCTAGCGATGCGCCACCGTGGCCGCCCTTAGTTATGTTAGAGTGGCACACGTCAAGAGAATAGGAGACACCGAGAGTAGGAACTGCCGATGCTGGAATCTTGAGCCAAGTGTAAATAAAGACAATTAGCAAGGTCAAAGGATAGAAGTATATAAAATGATTTGAGTAAACAGATAGGGTTGACCGTCAGAACCTTTCTCACGTAGTGGAAAAGTCCAACACTAGAGGGCGTAGGTTTAAGGTGAGAGGGCAAAGGTTTGATGCGGATGAGGGGGCACAGAGGGTGGTGGGTGCCTGGAACGCGCTGCCAGGGGTGAAGGCAGATACGATAGTGGTGTTTAAGAGGCTTTTAGACAGGCACGTGGATATGCAGGGATATGGATCACGTGCAGGCAGAGATTAGCATGGGCATTATGGGCCGAAAGGCCTGTTTCTGTGCTGTACTGTTCTATGTAAATAGAGGCTCGACCAGCCCCGACGCAGGGGTCAATCGCCGGCACGGGGGAGCTGACACCCCCCCCCCCCCCGCCCGATGCAGGAGTGGATCATCCCGTCAACAGAGGGCTCGAGGCCCCCGACCGCAGGGGAGCAAAGAAGGGAAGAGATTTGAACTTTTTTTCTGCCTTCCATCACAGTGAGGAATGTGGAGGAGTCACTGTGGTGGATGTTTATGTTAAAATGTGTTTTGTGTGTTCTGTTGCTTTTATTTGTATGACTGACTTGGCAAATGAAATTCCTCGTATGTGCAAAACACACTTGGCTAATAGTATTAGTGATTTTATTGTGATTGTAAATTGGCTAAAATAGACCGGGAAAAATGTCCGATCAGCAGTGGCAGACATTTAAAGGAGATGTTCCATAAATTTCAGAAATACTAAACCCCAGTGAAAAAGAAAGGCTTCATGAGCTATCCCTAGATTACTAAGAAAGTTAAGAGAAGCACACAATACCTGAAGATTCATGGGTATGTTAAAAGGCACTGGTGAATTCGGGCAACTGAACCATCCTACCACAACTAGAGAACAGTCCTGAACTACCATCAACCTCATTGGTGACCCTCAGACTATCTTTGATCGGACTTTACTGGCTTTTCCTTGCACTAAACGTTATTCAAGTTAATCCATTGATCATGCATCTGTACACTGTAAATGGCTCAATAGACAATAGGTGCAGGAGTAGGCCATTCAGCCCTTTGAGCCAGCACCGCCATTCATTGTGATCATGGCTGATCATCCCCAATCAGTACCCTGTTCCTGCCTTCTCCCCATAACCCCTTGACTCTGCTATCTTTAAGAGCCCGATCTAGCTCTTGATTGTAATCATCTTTCCGCTGACTTGGTAGCACGCAACAAAAGGACATGACTTCAGAATTAAGGGACAGAAGTTTAGGGGTAATATGAGGGGGAACTTCTTTACGCAGAGAGTGGTGGCGGTGTGGAATGAGCTCCCAGTGGAAGTGGTGGAGGCAGGTTCATTGGTATCATTTAAAAATAAATTGGATAGGCATATGGATGAGAAGGGAATGGAGGGTTATGGTATGAGTGCAGGCAGGTGGGACTAAGGGGGGAAAAAAAAAAAAAATTTGTTCGGCATGGACTTGTAGGGCCGAGATGGCCTGTTTCCGTGCTGTAATTGTTATATGGTTATATGGTTAAAAGCTTTTCACTGTAACTCAGTACACGTGACATTAAGCTAAATTAATTCATCCAATCTATTCCCCTCATGATTTTTATACACCTCTATGCGATCTCCCCTCATCCTTCTGCGCTCCAAGGAAAAAGGTCCCAGCTCTCTTTGTAGCTCAGGCCCTCGTGTCCCAGCAACATCCTTGTAAGGGTTTAAGGTGAGGAGGAAAGATTTAATAGGGATCTGAGGGGTAACTTTTTCACACAAAGGGTGGTGGGTGTATGGAGTCTGGAACATCCAGGTTCAGGAACATCTTCGTCCCCACAGCCATCGGGCTATTAAACACAACATCAAACAAGCCCTGAACAATAACAGCCTATTATTATCAGTGCACTTTATCTGTTTATTTATTGTGTATATATATGGTCCATAGACACACTGAACTTTTTGTCTCTTGTTCTGTATTATGTTTACATATTGTGTTGTGTTGCAGGAAGCAAGAATTTCATTGTCCTATCTGGGACACATGACAATAAAACTCTCTAGACTCTTGAACGAGCTGCCGGAGGAGGCTGTTGAGGCTGGGACTATCACAACATTTAAGAAACAGTTTGACAGGTTTAGAGGGATATGGGCAAATGCAGGCAGGTGGGACTAGTGTAGATGGGACATGTTGCCGGTGTGGGCAGGTTGGGCTGAAGGGCCTGCTTCCATGCTGTAAGACTCTCAGACTCTAAATCTTCTCTGCACTCTTTGCAGAGAATAACCTTGTAAACCTACGCTGCACTCCCTCAAGAGCAAGAACGTCCTTCCTCAAATTAGGGGACCAAAACTGCACACAATACTCCAGGTGTGGTCTCACTAGGGCCCTGTACAACTGCAGAAGGACCTCTTTTCTCCAATACTCAACTGGTACTCTATTTGTCTACTCTGGGTAAGAGACTCTGGGCATTTATATCTCAGACTCTCGATTTACATCCTCGTAAATCTTCTCTGCACCCTTTCCAGCGACATGTAGTCGGCACGCTGTGTCTCTAAACAAATTAGCTGGATGATGCCAAACTACTGATGTCACCCAGAGTGCGGTGAGGGCAAGTTATTGAAGTGTGTAAGGTGTCGCAAGGAAGTAGCCTCTCACAGGGTTTAGGTCTAGTTTGACTTGACCAGGCCTCTACATTGTAGTATGTAGTTGATTAGTACGGGTGTCAGAGGTTATGGGGTGAAGATAGGAGAATGGGGTTAGGAGGGAGAGATAGATCAGCCATGGTTGAATGGCGGAGCATACTTGATGGGCCAAATGGCCTAATTCTCCTCCTATCACATGATCTTATGAAGTTAGACCTCGACCATTGCTGGAGTGCCTTTTACATTCCATTCACAATGACAATCACAGCTAGCAGAAACTACAAATAACACTCGCCTTCCCTCCCTCCTGGCCTCCTTCCTCCACCCTACTCATTTAAACAGTTCACCAAAGTCTATCCCTCTTGAGATCACACCTTCCCCAACCAACAGTGGGACCCACCAGGCTACCACCCTGCCTGGGGGCATCTGTTGCCGGCTCCGTTTTATTCCGGCCACCCCCACCTTCCAACCCGAGGAAGGGTCCCGACCCAAAACGTCACCTGTTCCTTTCTTTCCAGAGTTGCTGCCTGTCTCGCTGAGTTACTCCAGCATTCGGTGTCAATGTTCCATATGGTAGGCTGCTCTGGAAGGTTAGATCACATGGGGTCCAGAGAGAGTCACCTGACCAGATACACAATTGGCTTCATGGAAGGAAGCAGGGGGTGATGGTGGAAGGTCGTTTTTTTTCGGACTGGAGGCCTGTGACTAATGGTGTGCCTCAGGGTTCGGTACAGGGCCCGCTACTGTTTGTGGTTTATAGCAATGACCTAGATAAGAATGTACGAGGCTTGTTAGTTAGTTTGGAGATGACATCAAAATAAGTAGTATCATAGATAGCGAAAAAGAAAGCTATCAAGAATTACAGCAGGAGCTTGATCAGCACTATGGGAGCTTCACTCGCCCCCCTGCAGGAACTATACAACAGGAGGTGCAACTCCAGGACAAATAAAATCATGGGAGACCCCTTCCACCCCTGCAACGGACTGTTCCAGCTGCTACGGTCAGGCAAACGCCTCCGTTGCCATGCGGTGAGAACGGAGAGGTTGAGAAGGAGTTTCTTCCCAGAGGCCATTTGGACTGTAAAGGCCTATCTCACCAGGGACTAACTCTACAGAACGTTTTTCCTGCCATTATTTATTATGTAAAATAATATGTGTGTTATGATTGTGTTTATAATTTGTTTGGTTGTTTGTCTTTTGCACAAAAGTCCGCGAGCATTGCCACTTTCATTTCACTACACATCTCGTATGTGTATGTGACAAATAAATTTGACTTGACTTGACTTGAGCTGGGCAAGTGGGCTGACAAATGGCTGATGGAGTTTAGTTTAGTTTAGTGATACAGCACAGAAACGGGCCCTACTGCCCACCAAGGCCAGCCATCCCTGCACATTAACACTATCCTGCACACATACTAGGGACAATTTTACACTTATACCAAGCCAATTAACCTACAATTAGATCGTTTGATAGAGCTAAAGTTAGATAGAGCTCTTAAAGATAGTCTGTGGAATTCTCTGCTTCAGAGGGCGGTGGAGGCAGGTTCTCTGGATGCTTTCAAGAGAGAACTAGATAGGGCTCTTAAAGATAGCAGAGTCAGGGAATATGGGGAGAAGGCAGGAACGGGATACTGTTTGTGGATGATCAACCATGATCACATTGAATGGCTGTGCTGGCTCGAAAGACCGAATGGCCCACTCCTGCACCTATTGTCTATTGCACATCTTTGGAGTGTGAGAGGAAACCAAAGATTTTGGACAAAACTCACGCAGGTCACTGGGAGGACGTACAAAACTCCGAGCAGACAGCACCCGTGCTCAGGATCGAACCGGGGTCTCTGGCGCTGTGAGGCAGCAACTCCACTGCTGCCCCACCGTGCTGCCCCTACATATATAAAAGCATGAGGTGTTGCATTTTGGGAAGTCAAACCAGGGCAGGATGTTCACAGTAAACAGTAAGACCCTGGGGAGGACTGAAGGGAATTAGACTGAAGGGAATTGAAATTGGAGGAACAGCATCTCATATTTCACTTGGGCAGCTTACAACCCAGCAGTATGACTATTGACCTCTAACTTCAAGTAACCCTTGCCTTGCTCTCCCTCTCACTCCATCCCTCCCCCATCCTAGTTCTCTGACTCGTTTCACTGTCCTGATTAATTTTTGCTGTTTGTGTGCCCCATTGGAATTTCCCCTCAGCTAACAATGAGCCATTGAACAATTCCTATATCACCGTCAGCTTCGATCTGCTTTCACGCCGTCCATGCTCCTTCTACCCGTCCCTATCTCCAGTTCCCTTCTTCCCCAACTCTCAGTCTGAAGAAGGGTCTCGAACCCGAAGCGTCACCCATTCCTTCTCTCCAGAGATGCTGCCTGTCTCCGCTGAGTTACTCCAGCATGTTGTAGATTGGTACGCCCTATCTGCTTGCATCACAGGTGGATAGGGTGGCGAAGAATGCTTTTGGCTTTTCATCAGTCGGGGAACTGTGTATAAAAAAAACAAGGGACACAAAGAACTGCAGGTGCTGTTTTAACCAAAAAGGCACAAATGTTGGAGTAACTCATCGGATCAGGCAGCATCTCTGGAGAGCATGAATAGGTGATATTTCAGGTTGGGATCCGTCCCCAGACATCATGTTACAGTTGTACATAACATTAGTGTGGCCGCACTAGGCATATTGTGTTCAGTTTTGGTCAATCTGCTATAGAAAGGATGCCATTAAGCTGAAATTTAATAGCCTCTAGAGCGCTATCTAACTTTTTTAAATGCATCCAGTGAATTGGCCTCTACTGCCTTCTGTGGCAGAGAATTCCACAAAATCACTACTCTCTGGGTGAAAATGTTCTTTCTCATCTCAGTTTTAAATGGCCTACCCTTTATCCTTTGACTGTGAACCCTGGTTCTGGACTCCTCCAACATCGGGAAAATCTTTCCTGCATCTAGCTTGTCCAATCCTTTTATAATTTTATACGTTTCTGTAAGAATCCCTCTCATCCTTCTAAATTCCAGAGTATACAAGCCCAGTCTTTCCAATCTTTCCTCATACAACAGTCCCGCCATCCCGGGAATTAACCTCTTGAACCTACGCAGCACTGCCTCAATAGCAAGAATGTCCTTCCTTAAATTAGGAGACCAAAACTGCACACGGCACTCCAGATGTGGTCTCACCAGGGCCCTGTACAACTGCAGATGGACCTCTTTGCTCCTGTACTCGACTTCTCTCGTTATGAAGGCCAACATGCCCTTAGCTTTCTTCACGGCCTGCTGTACCTGCATGTTTACTTTCAGTACACATTCAAGACGACAGGCCCGTTGCTGCGGTCCAGGCCGTCCCGCGAACCCTCTCCTCGCCCCGGCTTGCCCCAACCTACATCCAAAATCTGCTAACCCACCACTCAGCCTCCAGGTCCCTCAGGTCGGCCGGCTTGGGGCTACTGATCATCCCGCGGTCCAGGTATTAACTCAAGGGCGACCGCACTTTTGCGGTTGCAGCACCTAGACTGTGGAACTTCTCATCAGAACTGCCCCCCCCACCCCACCCCACATTAAGCCATTTAGAACGGAGACGAGGGAACACTTTTTCTCACAAAGAGTTGAGAGTCTGTGGAATTCTCTGCCTCTGAGGGCGGTGGAGGCAGGTTCTCTGGATGCTTTCAAGAGAGAGCTAGATAGGGCTCTTAAGAATAGCAGAGTCAGGTGATATGGGGAGAGGGCAGGAATGGGGTACTGATTGAGGATGATCAGCCATGATCACATTGAATGGCGGTGCTGGCTCGAAGGGCCAAATGGCCTACTCCTGCACCTGTTTGTTGTCTATTGTCTATTAAGTCTAGACTTAAAACTTATTTCTTCTCACAAGCGTTTCTTGAGGTCCTCTGAGGGAGCGCTATATGTATGTATTTATGTATGTATTGTTGATCTATGTACCACTGTGTGTGGCACGTTAGTACCTGCACGGATGTAAAGCACTTGGGTCAACGAGACTTGTTTTTAAATCTTGTGCTATAGAAATAAAATTGACTTGACTTGACCTACCTGCGTGACGATAGTGGAGACGTATCTGTCCGTGCTGTACACCCAACCGTCCAGGCAACGCTCCGTGACAAGAGTGGAGCCATTGGAGCCGAGGTCCTGGCCGGCTCTGTACCTGGAGCACCTACTGTATACCTGCTGGCCGCCCACCTCCTCCGTGGGCAGCGGCAAACTCAGGTTGCCGAGGAAGGTCTCGTCCGCGGATGAGTTACTCAGCTGGCAGCGGTGTGGGGGGGTGTCTGCCAGAAAGACCATTGAAAGAGCGAGGTATCCGTTAGGAATGATAATGATACTGATAGAGAGGAAAACGCTCCTCTGGTACGGCCCCCATTCCCCCAGGAAAGAAATCACCTCATCGTAACTGTCCATCGTTTCTTCGTGTTTAAAAAAAAAATAAAAAAAAGAATCACTATTTTTCTGCACAATTGCTGCTGCTTTGACTTCTCGGGCAAGCGGAACAAGCCGAATAATGCAAAGTCAAATTCCTGACAGAGTTGTGGCTCCCTCCCATTTATCACGGCTGCCAGACTGGATAATCGAATGGATTATTTAGAATTAACTTTTAGCCGGCAACACCCAATATTGCCTGGTCTAATCCACTGACAAGCCGTCAGGTTTTTCCTCAAAGGAGCTCCGCACAGTTTTAAATGCTGCCCAGGCTAATTCCGCAGCCGTCACTCGATCTGACAAAGTTCTTGGAAATGAATCAGCGCTTTTATGCGCCTCCCACACATTTCTTTTTGGGCGAAACCAAATAAAGGATTGGCTCATTTCTCGTGGGCTGTCAAACCCGTGCCTCTGTGTCCCCACCCGCCCCTCTCCGCCTCTCCCCGCACCACAGACAGTCCAACAGTTTCATAGAATGCGAATGAGACCAGCAGCTGTCGATTTGGATCAGCGCCTCGTCACTTCAGCAGGCTGCAAAGATCCTGCATGGAAACAGGCCCTTCGGCCCACCGAGTCCGTGCTGACCATCGATCATCCGTTCACACTGATCACCCTTTAGGTGCTGACTCACAGCGCCAGAGACCCGGGTTCCATCCTGACTACTGGTGCTGTCTGTACGGAGTTTGTACGTTGGGTGCCTCGGTTTCCTCCCACACTCCCAAAACATACAGGTTAATTGGCTTCGGTAAAGATTGTAAATTGTGTGTAGGATAGTGCTTGGCATACGCTGGATTGCTGGTCAGCACGGACTCGGTGGGCCGAAGGGCCTGTTTTCACGCTGTATCTCCAAACTAAACACAATATTAATTCTTTGTTACCCGGATTCCTCAACCACTCCCTACACCACTAGGGGCGAATCACGGAGGCGATTTAACCCACAAACTTGCATGTCTTTGGGATGTTGCAGGAGGCCGGAGCACCCGAAGGAAACCCACGCGGTCACAGGGAGAACGTGCAAACTCCGCACAGACGGCACCTGCGGTCAAGATCCAGTCCAGGTCTCTGGCGCAGCGAGGCAGCAAGATCACCGCTGCGCCACTGAGCCGCATTTTGTCCTGAAGTATAAAATTATTACAGTGGCCGGTTTATACTGAAGATAGATACAAAACGCTGGAGTAACTCAGCGGGTCAGGCAGCATCTCTGGAGGAAACGGATAGGTGACAGTTCGGGTCGAGACCCCTCTTCAGACTGAAAGATAGAGGTGGGTGTTTGTGGGGGGGGGAGAAAACTGGTGGTGTGAAAAAGCCAGGCCAAAATAGGGCCGGCAACAGATGACCTCCTCAAGAGTAGAGTCCACAATGGTCCATTGTTGGCTGGGCAGGGTGTGCTACCGAGAGGGATGCGGACAGTGGAACTAGTAGCATGAGTAGGGTGGGTGATGGGAGGGAGAGGTGGTGGGGGGGGGGGGGGGGGGGGGGGGGGGGGGGAGGAGGGGGAGGAGGGTGGGGGGGGGGGGGAGAGGGGGAGGGGGGGAATTGAATGCAGTGTTTACTTGAAATGTGGAAAGGATGTTTCCAGTAATGGGAGAGTCTAGGACGAGAGGGCACATCCTCAGAATAAAAGGACCTACCTTTAGAATGGAAATGAGGAGGAATTTATTTCGCCAGAGGGTGGTGAATATGTGGAATTCATTGGCACTGGTGGCTGTGGTGTATTTTTAAAGTAGAAATTGATAAGTTTTCGATTAGTGCGGGTGCCAGGGTTATGGGGACAAGGCAAGAGAATGGGAGAGATAGATCAGCCATGACTGAATGGCGGAGTAGACTCGAATGGGCCGAATGGCCTAATTCTGGTCTGACTGTGGGCAGTGCTGGCAAGGCGGGAGTCGCAGCCGTTACGCTTGACACAGATGCTGCTTCTGGCTGAGTGAATCTGTGGTCAAACTGCCTCGGGAAAGCAGCCAACACAATCAAAGACTTGTCCCGCCCCGGTCATTCCTTCTTCTCCCCACTCCCGTCCGGCAGAAGGCACAGAAGCTTGAAAGCGCGCACCACCAGACTCAGGAACAGCTTCTTCCCCTCTGTTATCAGGCTTCTGAATGGCCCTTCCATTAGCTAGGGTACTGTCCGATTCACCTCTACCCCATTGCGGACATTGAACTTTGTCTCTGGGACTGATGCTGAGAGCTATATTATGTACTCTATATCTTCCCCTTTGCTTTACCTATTGTACTTGATTTTGACCTGATTGTATCTATGTATGGTAATTCGCATAATTGTTACACGTGACAATAAAAGGCCTTTGAAACCTTGGAAACCTTTGGTATATCTGAACTATTTGGACTACTGATCGTTCCAATGGTCTATTGTGTGCAGTTTTGGTCTCCAAACTTGAGGAAGGACATTCTTGCTATTGAGGGAGTGCAGCGTAGGTTCACAAGGTTAATTCCCAGGATGGAGGGACTGTCTTATGTTGATAGATTGTAGTGGCTGGGCTTGTACACTCGGGAGTTTAGAAGGATGAGAGGGTATCTTATTGAAACATATAAGATTATTAAGGGTTTGGACACACTAGGGGCAGGAAACATGTTCCCGGTGTCGGGGGAGTCCAGAACCAGGGGCCACAGTTTAAGAATAAGGGGTAAGCCATTTAGAACGGAGATGAGGAAACACTTTTTCTCACAGAGAGTTGTGAGTCTGTGGAATTCTCTGCCTCAGAGGGCAGTGGAGTCTGGTTCGCTGGATACTTTCAAGAGAGAGCTAGATAGGGCTCTTAAAGATAGCAGAGTCAGGGGATATGGGGAGAAGGGAGGAACGGGGTACTGATTGGGGATGATCAGCCATGATCACATTGAATGGCGGTGCTGGCTCGAAGGGCCGAATGGCCTACTCCTGCACCTATTGTCTGTTGTCTATTGTTCCCAGGTTAGGGTGTAGTCACGATCTTCCAACCAACCTCATTACACACGGTAGACTTTTTCCTCTGCTACTGCAACTCTACTACACAGTAAAATTATATTCTGCATCTCATAGAAAAATAGAAACATCGAAAAATATGTGAAGGAGTAGGCCATTCGGCCCTTCGAGCCAGCACCCCCATTCAATATCATCATGGCTGCTCATCTAACATCAGTAGCCGTTCCAGCTTTTTTCCCCATATCCCCCTGATTCCTTTACCCCTGAGACTTAAATCTAACTCTCTCTTGAAAACATCTCTTATCATTTGCAACTTGCTCTGCCTTTTTGACTTCTGTATGGTTTGTTTGTACTCATGGATAGTCTGATCCGGAATTATTGAACAGTAGGCAAACACATTTTGTCCTTTCCAATTGTGTCATGTGATAAAAAGTCATACAGCATGGAACCAGGCCCTTCGGCCCAACTTGCCCACACCAAACAACATGTCCCATCTACACTAGTCCCACATGCCTGCGTTTGGCTCATATCCGTCCAAAACCTGTCGTATCCATATAATTTATGTTTCTTAACCATGTTTCTTAAACATTGCAATAGTCCTTGCCTCAACTACCCCCTCCGACAGCTCGTTCCATACCCTCTGCGTGAAAAAGTTACCCCGTTAGATTCCTATTAAATCTTTTCCCCTTCACCTTGAACCTGTGGTCCTCTGGTCCTCAATTCCCCTACTCTAGGTAAACGACTCTGTGCATCTACCCAATCTATTCAACAGACAATAGACAATAGGTGCAGGAGTAGGCAATTCGGCCATTCAATGTGATCATGGCTGATCATCCCCAATCAGTATCCCCTTCCTGCCTTCTCCCCATATCTGCTATTTTTAAGAGCCCTATCTAGCTCTCTCTTGAAAGCATCCAGAGAACCTGCCTCCACGGCCCTCTGAGGCGGAGAATTCCACAGACTCACAACTGTGTGAAAAAGTGTTTCCTCGTCTCCGTTCTAAATGACTTACCCCCTATTTCTTAAACTGTTGACCCTGGTTCTGGACTCCAAGATTCCTCTCAAGATATTGTACACCTCTATAAGACCTCCCCTCATCCTCCTGCACTCCAAGGAATACAGTCCCAGCCTGCTCAACCCATCATGTTTTTTTTATCTCCAGTCTCCCTCTCCCCTGACTCTTTCAGGCTGAAGAAGATGCTGCCTGTCCCGCTGAATTACTCCAGCACTCTGTGCCTATCTTCAGCTTAAACCAGCGTCTGCAGTTCCTCCCGACACAACCTCACCCTATATTTGCTCATCTAATGTTATCATATTTGCGTCAAACTATTCACAGCTGCACGTTTCTTGAATGCCGCTAAATAAGACAGATTTTTTTATTAAGCAAAATTATATTTATTTATAAAGTTCATCACATTTTGAAATATAACATACAATGCGGCAAATTTTTTTTGGAACATTCATTCATTACTAGTACATCCTACAATGAAGAGAGTATTCTCTTACAGTCAGACAGCACTTACACTTTCTTCTGCACTGCTTGCAGTTACGTTCTTAAATATTTTTAAGAACTTATGTTATCTCATTTTGTTTTGTCTCATTCCAGCTGCCTTGAATAATGTGGCAGGTTCCTGTGATGCTTGTATACATTTTTGCCCTATCTCTAGGCCCAAGGTCAGTCGTTCCTGACACATATCAAAATGTACTTTCCTCAAACACATTTTCTTGCGCTACAGAATTTTCGGATATTTCAAAAGGGGTGGCGCAGCGGTAGAGTTGCTGCCTAACAGCGCCGGAGACCCGGGTTCCATCCCGACTACGGGTGCTTGTCTGTACGGAGTTTGTACCTTCTCCCCGTGAGCCTGCGTGGGTTTTCTCCGGGTGCCCCAGTTTTCTCCCACAAACTGGTTTGTTTAGTTTACAGATACGGCGTGGAAACAGGCCCTTCGGCCCACCGGGTTCGTGCCGACCAGCGATCCCCGCATGTTAACACTATCCTACACACACTTGGGACAATTTTTTACATTTATCAAGCCAATCAACCTACGAACATGTATGTCTTTGGAGTGTGGGAGTGTTAGTTTATAGGTTTCGGTGAAAATGGTAAATTGTCCCTAGTGTGTGTAGGATAGTGTTAATGTGCGGGGATCGCTGGTCGGTGCGGACTTGCTGGGCCAAAGGGCCTGTTTCTGCGCTGTATCTCTAAACTAAACTAGATAGGGCAGACAGTCAGAACCTTTTCCACAGGGTGGAAACATCAAATACTAGAGGGCATAGCTTTAAGTTGAGAAGGACAAAGTTTAAAACGGATGTACGGGGCTAGTTCTTTTACACAGAGGGTGGTGGGTACCTGGAGCGTGTTTCCAGGGGTGGTGGTGGCAGCAGAGGTGATAGTGGCGTTTAAGTGGCTTTCGGAAAGGCACAGGGATATGCAGGGATAATGGAGGCAGGCAGATAAGTGTTGTTCTTGGCATCATGTTCGGCACAGACATTGTGGGCCGAAGGGCCTGTTCTTGTGCTGTAGACAATAGACAATAGAGTTGGCCATTCGGCCCTTCGAGCCAGCACCGCTATTCAATGTGATCATGGCTGACCATCCATACATTCTAAAGTTCACGTCCACAAGTGAGAGGAGCAGATTTAGGCCATTCGGCCCATCAAGTCTACTCCGCCACGGCTCGTCTATCTCTCCCTTCTAACCCCATCCTCCTGCATCATTAGGTTAACTTTAACTTATAACGGAGAATCTGTGTGACAAAAAATGAGTATTTTGGTCCACCGTTTTAGGTCTGCTAATTGTGCAGTGTCTTAGATGCAGTGATGTACAGAGGGATATTAGAGTCCAAGTCCATAATTGTCTGAAAGTGACAACAGAAGTGGTTAGACGGTAAAGAGGCCATGGAGTGTCCTTCATCAGTTGGGGCGATGAGTATAAGAGCATGGAGCGGCTGGGCTTGTATCCTCTGGAATTTAGGATGAGAGGGGATCTTATTGAAACATATAATGTTATTAAGGGTTTGGACACGCGAGAGGCAGGAAACATGTTCCCGATGTTGGGGGAGTCCAGAACCAGGGACCACAGTTTAAGAATAAAGGGTAAGCCCTCTAAAGCGGAGATGAGGAAACACTTTTTCACACAGAGAGTGGTGAGTCTGTGGAATTCTCTGCCTCAGAGGGCGGTGGAGGCCGGTTCTCTGGATACTTTCAAGAGAGAGCTAGATAGGGCTCTTGAAGATAGCGGAGTCAGGGGATATGGGGAGAAAGCAGGAACGGGGTACTGATTGGGGATGATCAGCCATGATCACATTGAATGGCGGTGCTGGCTCGAAGGGCTGAGTGGCCTACTCCTTCACCTATTGTCTATTGTCTACAGCTTATGGGACCACTGCATGTGCAGTGTTGTGCAGGAAGGAACTGCAGATGTTGGTTTACACCAGATAGACACAAAATGCTGGAGTAACTCAACGGGTCAGGCGGCATCTCTGGAGAGAAGGAATGGGTGACGTTTCGGGTCGAGACCCTTCTTCAGACTGAGTGTCAGGGGAGAGGGAAACTAGAGGTATGGAACAGCACCTCATATTTCGCTTGGGCAGCTTACTTGGGACCTATTGTCTATTGTCTATAAATGTTTTCCCCTTCACCTTAAACCTATGTCCCCTAGTCCTCGATTCCCCTCCTCTGAGCAAGAGACTGTGCTCTACCGGATCTATTCCTCTCATGATTTTGTACAGCACGATATGCATCATAATTTAATACCAGACCAGGAAACAACGAGATAAAGAATCGCAAAACTATTAAGACCAAAGAACCATGCTGTTCAATCTTGGCTCATGCTGACGTGACGGTGGCCAAGGCAGGGGAGCTGGGGATGTGCCTAGACAGAGATGAAGAAGGCGTGAATAGCAAAGTCAACAACTCTAAGAGGCACAAACTAAAATAAGCATGATTCTATCCCTATAACAAGTGTTTTTCTCAGGTCATGGAGGGATACAGCGTGAAAAGAGTATCTCGGTCCAACTTGCCCGCACCGACCAAAGTGCCCCACCCACAATAGTCACATATCCCTCTAAACCTGGTCTATCCATGTACCTGTCCAAATGTCTTTTAAACATTTGTGTTATTTTGTGTCTCCATAGAAACAGGACATTCAGCCCAACAAATTAACATTGATGGAGCCATAGAATTGTACAGCATGGAAACAGGCCATTCGGCCCAACTTGCCCATGCCAATCAAGATGCCCCATCTACACTAGCCCCACCTCATCGCGTTAAGCCCGTATCCCTCTAAACCTTTCACATCCATCCGAAACATCATAGGGTGTTTTTTCAGACTATACTGGACTTTATCTGACTTTATCTTGCACTAAATATTATTCCCTTTATCAGTTCAAATGATTGGAATCATGTATAGTTTTTCCACTGACTGGATAGTATGTCCTTCCTTTCCATTGCATTAATCCGCTCTCTAATCAGTAACGCTACCCCACCTCCTTTTCCTTTCTCTCTATCCCTCCTGAATATTGAATATCCCTGGATGTTCAGCTCCCAGTCTTGGTCACCCTGGAGCCATGTCTCCGTGATCCCAACTATATCATAGTCATTAATAGCTATCTGCACATTCAACTCATCCACCTTATTACGAATGCTCCTTGCATTGAGACACAAAGCCTTCAGGCTTGTTTTTACAACACTCTTACCCCTTATACAATTATGTTGAAAAGTGGCCCTTTTTGATTTTTGCCCTGGTTTTGTCTGCCTGCCACTTTTACTTTTCACCTTGCTACCTATTTCTTCTACCCTCGTTTTACACCCCTCGGTCTCTACGCTCACACATTTAAGAAACCCTTTCCCTTTAACTCCATCCTCCACTATCCCATTCAACACCCCGCCACCCTTATTCAGTTTAAAGCCACCCGTGTAGCAGTGGCAAACCTGCCTGCCAGAATGCTGGTCCCACACCTGTTAAGATGCAATCCGTCCCTTTTGTACAGTTCCCCCTTACCCCAAAACAGGTCCCAGTGATCTAAGAATCTAAATCCCTGCCCCGTGCACCAGTTCCTCAGCCACACGTTCAGGTCCCGTAGCTCCCTGTTCCTGCTCTCGCTAGCACGGGGAACTGGAAGCAAACCGGAGATAACAACCCTGGAGGTCCTGCTTTTCAACATTTTTCCGAGCTCTCTAAAGTCACGCTGCAGAATATTCATCCCCTTTTTTACGACATCGTTTGTGCCGACATGCACTACCACTTCCGGATGTTCACCTTCGCCCTTGAGGATTTTCTGCACTCTGTCCGTGACATCCTGGATCCTGGCACCGGGAAGGCAGCACACCATCCTCGCATCCCGTCTGTTGCCGCAGAAACCCCTGTCCGTACCTCTCACGATGGAGTCTCCCACTACAATGGCCTTGCCTGTCTTAGGCCTTTTTGGTTTTGGCTCAACAGCCCTATTCGCATCGCAAGTCAGTCCGCCGCTCACGTCTTCTGTCCCAACAGCTTCTAAGTGGATGAACCTGTTTACAAGAGGTACACCACCCGGGGACGTTGGCATTCCATGCTTCCCTCCCTTTCTCACTGTCTCCCACCTTCTCTCTTCCAGTACCTTAGGTGTAACAATCGTACTGTAGGACTTGTCGAGGAACGACTTCGTTTCTCGTACGAACCGGAGGTCATCCACTTGCTTCTCCAGTTCCCCAACACGGCCCTTCAGGAGCTCTACCTGGATGCACTTTTCGCATTTGTAGCAGCCAGAGGCACCAGCGGTGTCCTTGACCTCCCACATACTGCAAGCATCGCATTGAATCAGCTTGCCTGACATCTCCTTCTTTTGTCTCTACCTCTCAAGCGTATTGCGTGGTCTCCTCTCCTAAGACTCTCGAGCCAAAGACTCACAGGGCACTTCCCTCACTAGGCCGCTCACTGACTGCCGCTCGCTAAGAGCTGTTCTGCTTAAATTGACTGATAAATTGCCTGATTTACCAATTTACAAAGCAAATACCTCAGTTTTCAACTGTTTTCACCCTTCTGACTCACTTCTCTCCTCCCACTTGGGCTAGAGCCAATCACACACCACACCACACTACACACCACACCACACTACACACCACACTACACCACACCACATTACACTACACACCACACCACACTACACAACACTACACACCACACTACACTACACACCACACCACACTACACTACACACCACACCACACTACACAACACTACACACCACACTACACTACACAACACTACACACCACACTACACTACACTACACACCACACTCTACCCCACACCACACACACACACCACACCACACTACACACCACACCACACTACACACCACACTACACTACACACCACACTACACACCACACTACACCACACCACATTACACTACACACACACACCACACTACACCACACACACTACACTACACTACACACCACACCACACACACCACACTACACAACACACACACACACCACACTACACTACACACCACACTACACACTACTCTACACACCACACTACACTACACACCACATTACACTACACACTACACTACACACCACACTACACTACACACACCACACTACACACTACTCTACACACCACACTACACTACACACCACACTACACTACACACTACACTACCCACACAACACTATACACCACCACTATACACTACACACCACACTACACTACACACCACACTACACAACACTACACAACACACTACACACCACACTACACTACACACCACACTACACACTACTCTACACACCACACTACACTACACACCACATTACACTACACACTACACTACACACCACACTACACTACACACCACACTACACACCACACTACACACCACACTACACCCCACACTACACTACACTACACTACACACCACACCACACACCACACTACACTACACACACACCACACCACCACCACACTACACACTACACACCACACTACACACCACACTACACACCACACTACACACCACACTACACTACACACACACACACACACTACACACCACACTACACTACACACCACACTACACTACACACTACACACACCACACTACACACCACACTACACACCACACTACACTACACACTACACTACACACCACACTACACACCACACTACACTACACACTACACTACACTACACTACACACACACACTACACACACACACACACACACCACACTACACACCACACTACACACACACACTACACACACTACACACACACACACACACACCACACCACACTACACACTACGCTACACACCACACTACACTACACACCACACTACACTCCACACACACACTACACACCACACACACACCACACACACACACCACACTACACTACACCACACCACACTACACTACACACACCACACTACACACCACACTACACACACACACCACACTACACACACACACGACACACTACACACACACACACACACCACACTACACACCACACTACACACCACACTACACTCTACACACCACACTACACACCACACTACACACCACACTACACACCACACTACACACCACACTACACACCACACTACACTACACACCACACTACACACCACACTACACACCACACTACACACCACACTACACACCACACTACACTACACACCACACTACACACCACACTACACACTACACCACACTACACACTACACCACACTACACACCACACTACACCACACCACACCACACTACACTACACACCACACTACACACCACACTAACTATGCTAGTCCAAACCAAACCAAATTAAACTAAACTCCACTAAACTAAACTAGCTTTTGTTACACCTGAGCCACTTCCAGAGTTTGGTCATTTGAATCTATCACGGAGTCCCTCTCTTCCCCCTCTCTATTTCGCTAGTCCAGCCTCCCCTTAAACCGATCTAATGTTGACAATTTGCTTTAGCTACGGCCTGCGGGAATGAACATTCTCACTAATCGTGGCCAATAAAGATTCTTCTGAATTTCTCCTGAGATTATCTATGCCTTCAACATATAAGGGCAGTTGTCTTTGATATTTCCACCCGGGGAAAAATATTCTGATTCAATATCCTCTCAATGCCTGACATGAGTTTGACAAACTTCGTCCTCCGACATTCCAGAGAAAGCATTCCGAGTTTGTACAAACTCCCCCAGTAGCTAATAACCTCCTATCCAGATGTGGAGGAGGAGATAGAAATGCAAATGGAATAACTTTGTGGAATAATGAAATGGCATTTACAAGTTACCACGTAGGAATTTTTAAATATTTGAGAAATTCTCAAATGATAAACATAAACATTTGAAGAGATTATCTTCACAAATGGAGGTGCAGCGGTAGAGTTGCTGCCTCACAGCGCCAGAGAAACATGTTCGATCCTGACTACGGGTGCTGCCTGTATGGAGTTTGTATGTTCTCCCCGTGACCGCGTGGGTTTTCTTCAGGAGCCCCGGTTTCCTCCCACACTCCAAAGACGTACATGTTTGTGTAGGTGAATTAGCTCCAGTAAAATTGTAAATTGACTCAAGTGTGCAGAATAGTGCTAGTGTACAGATTTAGATTCAGATTCAGATTCAACTTTAATTGTCATTGTCAGTGTACAGTACAGAGACAACAAAATGCATTTAGCATCTCCCTGGAAGAGCGACATAGCATATGATTTGAATAAATATTTACATTAGCATATATACAGACATAGTGTTTTTCCTGTGGGAGGAGTGTCCGAGGGGGGGGGGGGGGGGGGTGATTGGCAGTCACCAAGGTACGTTGTTAAGTAGAGTGACAGCCGCCGGGAAGAAGCTTTTCCTCGACCTGCTGGTGACCTCTGGGCGGTGCGGACCCGACGGGCCAAAGGGCCTGTTTGCGCTCCGTACTCCAAAATAGTTTAAAGTCTAAAGAATGGGAGGTGTGAGGAGAAACGTTACCTATCCATGTTCTCCAGAGATGCTGCCTGACCCGCTGAGTTACTCCAGCACTCTGTGAAGCGTCACCTATCCATGTTCTCCACAGATGCTGCCTGACCCGCTGAGTTACTCCAGCACTCTGTGAAACGTCACCTATCCATGTTCTCCAGAGATGCTGCCTGACCCGCTGAGTTACTCCAGCACTCTGTGAAACGTCACCTATCCATGTTCTCCAGAGATGCTGCCTGACCCGCTGACCAGTTACTCCAGCACTTCTGTGAAACGTCACCTATCCATGTTCTCCACAGATGCTGCCTGACCCGCTGAGTTACTTTAGCACTTTGTGTCATAATTCCAGGGGGGTGTGGGGGGGGGGGGGGGGGGGGGGGGAGAGTGCCTAGATATTTTGCTTTGAATAGCAACCTCTGCCTGGGAATGACAGAAAACTGCAACGGCGTCAACAGAAGAATAAATGTAACGAATATTAATGAGGATTATTAGACCTACATTGGTCATACATTTTGTATCTGGGAATAGGATTTGATTTTTAAAAATCTATGATCAAAAAAAAAAATCAAGTCTTTGCTTACTTTTACAGGTACCAACTGGAATAGATTTCTTGAGATAGGGTGGCACGGTGGAGTAGCGGTAGAGTTGCTGCCTAACTGCGCCAGAGACCCGGGTTCGATCCTGACTGCGGGTGCTGTCTGTACAGTTTGTCCCCGTTCTCCCCGTGACCTGCGTGGGTTTTCTCCGGGTGCTCCGGTTTCCTCCCACACTCCAAAGACGTGCAGTATTGTAGATTAATTGGCTTGGGTAAAATTGTAAATTGTCCCTTGTGTGTGTAGGATAGTGCTAGCATGCGGGGATCGCTGTTCGGCGCGGGCTCGGTGGGCTGACGGGGCCTGTCTCCACCCTGAATCTCTAAAGCCTAAACACTTTGAGGAATACCAGGTACACATGATAATAAAAAAGCTAAACTAAACTAAACAAAAAGTATGTTTCCATGGCACAGCACACAATTAATCACAAATTTGCAAACCTGTAATCAACCTTGTACAAAACGCTCTTTGAGTATCACGTTATAATGTTATATGTATCTGGGTTTTGGGTGTTACCTGCACCTTACATGGTTCTCGATAGGTTTTCGATGAAGAAGACTGCAAAAAGTTGTGACCACTGCCCAGTCCATCACTGACTCTCACCCCCTCGCCATCGATGGGATTGACCAGAATCACTGCCTCAAAAAGGCAGCCGGCATCATCAGCGACCCACACCACCCTGGCCACTCTTTCATCTCACCCCTGCCATCAGGAAGAAGGTACAGGAGCCTGAAAACTGTAACGTCCAGGTTTAGGAACAGCTTCTTCCTACAACCTTTCGGCTATTAAACACTACAACCTCAAATAAGCACTGAACTGTTTGTTCTACACTGCAAGGGCCAGGAAGCGAGCGGGCAAGATCATCTCTGACCCCTCCTACCCTGGCCACAAACTCTTTGAATCACTTCCCTCTGGAAGGCGACTCCGGACTGTCAAAGCTGCCACAGCCAGACATAAAAACAGTTTTTATCCACGAGTAGTTGCTCTACTCAACAGCCAAAAATCTATAGCCTCCCTTTGATCTGGTATTTTGTTGGTTCACATGCTTGATCAATGGTGTTTTATCATTAATGTTTCATTATTATTAATGTTTAGTGTTTTCGGAGTCATTCGTAATTGTCGCTGTATGTCATGTTGTTACTTGTAAGTGGAGCACCAAGGCAAATTCCTTGTATGTGAATACTTGGCCAATAAACAATAAACTTACTTACTTACTTAACTACAAAGACTTTTATTGTTATTATTGCACTATTATTGTGTTTTTATGTATGCACACGTGTGTGTGTGTGTGTGTGTGTGTGTGTGTGTGTGTGTGTGTGTGTGTGTGTGTGTGTGTGTGTGCGCGCGTGTGTGCGCGCGTGCGTGTGTATATATATACACACACACACACACGCACACGTGCACTAAACATTTTTCTGGTTTATCATATTGTTTACAGTGTACTATGTTTACATATTCTGTCGTTTGTGCTGCAGTAAGTAAGAATGTCATTGTTCTATCTGGGACACACGACATAAAACACTCTAGACTTGAGTCTTATTTCCCCAAAGATAGACACACAATTCTGGAGTAACTCAGCGGGACAGGCGCATCTCTGGAGAGAGGGAATGGGTGACGTTTTGGGTTTGCACCCTTCTTCGGGTGGTTACCCTGTTTTTAGACGCCGTATCACGGTGAAAATTGGGGAGGAGTACTTACGTTTCTCACCTGACGGTCGGCCGCTAACATACGCTCATAGTTTGGTCCATTTGTGTTGGCAAGGAGAAGGCACCATTGTTGGCCGCTTGGACATCTTGCATTGTAGGTGCATTGGGAGCATTGGGTCCAGAATGTGACGTGACAGTTGAAGTGCAGAGGCTGAAAGGAAGACATTGGTGAACATAAGAAATCTTGGAGCTATAACAAATGTGTGTAGACTGCTGGTTGGTGCGGACATGAAACATGTAAGATGAATAAGGGTTTGGACCCGCTAGAGACAGGAAACATGTTCCCGATGTTGGGGGAGTCCAGAACCACAGTTTAAGAATAAGGGGAATGGGGATGAGGAAACACTTTTTCTCACAGAGATTTGTGATTCTGTGGAATTCTGCCTCAAAGGCCAGTTCTCTAGATACTTTCAAGAGAGAGCTAGATAGTGCTCTTAAAGATAGTGGAGTCAGGGGATATGGGGAGAAGGCAGGAACTGCGAACTGATTGGGGATGATCAGCCATGATCACATTGAATGGCGGTGCTGGCTCAAAGGGCCGAATGGCCTACTCCTGCACCTATTGTCTATTGACATCCGAAGGGGCTGTTCCTGCGCTGTATCACTAAACTAAACTTTCAAACTAAATTATTACATGGATTCATATAGCCTGGAAACAGTTCCTTTGGCCCAACTGGAAGAGTTGATGTCTTTCTTGATTAGTACGTGTGTCAGGGGTTATGGGGAGAAGGCAGGAGAATGGGGTTGAGAGGGAGAGATAGATCAGCCATGATTAAATGGCGGAGTAGATTCGATGGGCTGAATGGCCTACTTCTTCTCCTATCACATGATCATGAACTTGCCCATGCCCATCTTTGAGAAGAATTCCGACTTTCGTTCTCGGAAGTTTAAAAAACAAAATCGCAGGACAATTTAAATCGCTGGAGTAAAATAAAAAAGCGACTTCTAACGCCGTCAATGCCGACAATGGGATGGATCTCACGTAGGGGACAAAACATAATGTAAGTCGTGTATTTTACATATAAACTTGCTTCTTAGGATGACTTTAATCAACATTTCCTTTGGCGAAAATGTGATTTTGGCCCCATACGAGCCGGCAGTGTTTTTCTTGCCGATATGGGGTTTAAATTCACTGCAATCGCAACGTTCCAATCGATCGCATTCCACAAAAACCCACTCGCAAGATGATTAAAATGGCCATTAATTTACGGGAATTAAACATTAAATTCCTTCCATTTGGCCTATAAATTAATGACAATGAGATTTAAAAATCATGTATATTGTGAATTCTTGTGTGAATGTTATTTGGACACTTAGGCTATTTTAAGATGTTAACCTTTTCTTAAGAAATGGATAGATGTTTAGATCTAGTAATTGAAATTTGTAATTAGCTACAATTAGGTAACTAACTAATTATATGCTTTAATTTCAGGTCATCCAAGTAAGATTGTTTCATGTTTGTTCAGAATACTTCAGTCTATAATAACTGAAAATTTCTTTCAGTTCTCTTAATTTTCAAGAAAGTTATGGGTTTTTGACTGTCCTCGATCACAGCTTTAGTGTTAAGTCAATGGAAAAGCAATAGGGAACAAGATGCTAATTTCCGTGTATGAAAATGGCCATAACGTTTTTAATACTGAAAATATGAAAGTGAATTAGGTCTCAAATTAAACTTCTTTTTATGCTTTATCTGATGGGATAAATTGCAGACTTGATTTTTAAAATCTCAAAATGTTGTAACATTGCTACATAGATGCTGCCACACCCGCTGAGTTTCTCCAGCTTTTTTTGTCTACCTTCTATGTACCTGTCCAAATGTGTGTTAAACATAGGTACGATATCCGTTTCTTGAGGATGACTTACCATTTAATTGGGTGTACCTGGTACACGGTTTCTGGAAGGACTTGGTTTCGTGTTTCAGGCAGCAGCAAACAGAAGCATCCAGCCAACAAAATTAACGTGCCCATCAGCATGAAAGGCAGCTTCCGGTCATACACTCCTGAAGGACAGGCAAAGACAATGTCATCTATAAATGCGAGCAGCCGACCAAGCGTTCGTTAATATACTATGAGCGTTTGACGGCACTGGGCCTGGGATCTTATTAAAACATCTAAGATTGTTAAGTGTTTGAACACGCTAGAGGTAGGAAACATGTTCCTGATGTTGCGGGAGTCCAGAACCAGGGGCCACACACAGTTTAAGGGAAATGGGGTAAGCCATTTAGAACGGAGACGAGGAAACACTTTTTCTCACAGAGATTTATGAGTCTGTGGAATTCTCTGCTTCAGAGGCTGGTTTTCTGGATACGTTCAAGAGAGAGCTAGATAGGGCTCTTAAAGATAGCGGAGTCAGGAAATATGGGGAGAAGGCAGGAACGGGGTACTGATTGTGGATGATCAGCCATGATCACGTTGAATGGCGGTTCTGCTCGCTGGAGTTTAAAAAGATGAGGGGGGATCTCATTAGAACTTACCGAATAGTGAAAGGCCTGGATAGAATGAATGTGGAGAGGATGTTTCCACTAGTGGGAGAGTCTAGGATCTGAGGTCATAGCCTCAGAATTAAAGGACATTCTTGCAGAAAGGTGATGAGGAGGATTTTCTTTTGTCAGAAGGTGATGAATCTGTGGAATTCTTTGCCACAGAAGGCTGTGGAGGCCATGTCAAATTATATATTTAAGGCAGAGAGAGACAGATTCTTAATTTGTACGGGCATCAGGGATTATTGCGAGAAAGCAGGTGAATGGGGTTGAGAGGGAGAGAAAGATCAGCCATGATTGAATGGTGGTGCAGACTTGATGAGCTGAATGGCCTAATTCTGCTCGTATCACTTATGAACTAATGAAGCCTTGAGAATTTCAGTGCAGCAAATTAAATTTGAAACAAACTTGACTATTATTTTTATTTCTCACAATATGTGCAGTCAATGGTCATAACATGTTGGCGATGGTATTGGTTTTATTACTGCCTAGTGTACCGAGATACATTTACACCTCACATAATCAAGATGCCAGTCGCATCCCGGCCAGTCCCTCTTCTCCCCTCTCTCATCAGGTAAGTGGTACAGAAGTGTGAAAACGGACACCTCCAGATCCAGGGTCAGTTTCTTCCTAGCTGTTATCAGGCAACTGAATCATCCCACCACAGCCAAGAGCAGTCCTGAGCTACTATCTTCATTGGTAACCCTCGGACAATTCTTGACCAGACTTTGCTGCCTTTTCCTTGCATTAAGGTATTGCGTTCAGTTCTGGGCACCGTGTTGTCAAGTTGGAAAGGGTACAGAGAAGATTTACGAAGATGTTGCCAGGACTAGAGGGTCTGAGCTGTGGGCAGAGGTTGAGCAGGCTGGGACTCTATTCCTTGGAGTGCAGGTGGATGAGGGATGATCTTATTGAGGTGTATGAGAAGAATAGATCGGGTAGATGCACAGGGTCTCTTGCCCAGAGTAGGTGAATCGAGGACCAGAGGACATAGGTTCAAGGCGAAGGGGAAAAGATTTAATAGGGATTTGAGGAGTAACTTTTTCACACAAAGGGTGGTGGTTGTATTGAACAAGCTGCCAGGGGAGGTAGTTGAGGCTGGGACTATTCCAACATTTAAGAAGCAGTTAGACAGGTACATGGATAGGACAAGTTTGGAGGGACATGGATCAAGTGCTGGCAGGTGGCACCTGTGTAGCTGGGACATGTTGGCCAGTGCAGGCAAGTTGGGCCGAAGGGCCTGTTTCCAGTTGTGTCCCTCAATGACTCTATTCAATGTTATTCCCTTATCATGTGTCTGTACACTGTAAATGACTCGATTGTAATCGTGTATTGTCTTTCTGCTGACTGGTTAGCGCGCAACAAAATATTTACACTGTACCTCGGTACATGTGACAATAAACTGAACTGAACAAGCTCTCAGTCTTCCCACTGAGCTGTCATCCCTGGGATGTTTGTAGGAGAGTTTAGCATGGACATGGCCACTGATTGATCCATGGACTCCTCACTTACCGAGGAAGACAAAGTACGGAGACACAATGCTGCCAATCCTGGAAGCCATGGAACACACTCCAATGCCCATGTTCCTCACCACCGTCGGGTACAACTCCGCAGAGAACACGTAGATGATCGCAAAGGTTATCGTGATACTGGTTTTCCCAATCATCACCAACACTGTAGCCAGAATATGAAGTGCTGTGGAAACAATGTTACAGTCATAGTCATATCATAGAGTCATACCATAGAAGCATAGAGTCATATCATAGTGTCATAGAGTCATACCATAGAGTCATAGTCATACCATAAAGTCATAGTCATATCATAGAGTCATTTCAAAGTCATAGTATTCATACCATAGTCATAGAGTCATATCATAGAGTCATAGTCAAATCATAGTCATAGAGTCATACCATAGTCATAGTCATAGTGTCATACCATAGAGTCATATCATACAGTCATCATACAATCATAGTCATATCATAGAATCATACCATAGTCATATCATAGTTATAGTCATACCATAGAATCATAGTCATATCATAGTCATAGAGTCATATCAGAGAGTCATAGTCATATCATAGAGTCATAGAGTCATATCGTCATATCATAGAGTGATAGTCATACAGAGTGGGAACAGGTCCTTCAACACAGTTAAGTTTAGTTTATTGTCATGTGTACCATGGTACAATGAAAAACATTTGTTGCGTGCTAACCAGATCCAGCTTACCCACACCGGCCGACATGTCCCATCTACACTAGTTCCACCTGCCTGCATTTGGCCCATATCCCTCTACATTTTCCTATCCATGTACCTGTCTAATAGTTTCTTGACATTACCGTCCACCTGATTTGAGATGCTCGCTCTATCTTTAATCAGACTTTACTGGACTTTACCTTGCGTCAAACGTTATTCCGGGGCAGCACGATGGCGCAATGGTGGAGTTGCAGCCTTACAGCGCCAGAGACCCGGCTTCAATCCTGTGAGGCAGCAGATCTACCGTTGAGCCAATGTACTGCCATTATGCCCTCTGTGAAATTGCCTCAATAGGGCAATAGACAATAGGTGCAGGAGTAGGCCATTTGGCCCTTCGAGCCAGCACCGCCATTTAATGTGATCATGGCTGATCATCCCCAATCAATACCCCGTTCCTGCATTCTCCCCATATCCCCTGACTCCTCTATCTTTAAGAGCCCTATCTAGCTCTCGCTTGAAAGAATCCAGAGAACCTGCCTCCACTGCCCTCCGAGGCAGAGAATTCCACAGACGTGTGGGAAGTGTGGTCCCACTGAGTGGGAAGCCTCCAATGCGTGGGAAGTGTATGGGAGTGGGATGATGTAGAACTAGTGTCAACAGATGATTGATGGTCGGTGTGAACACGATGGGCCGAAGGGACTGTTTCCACGCTGTATCTTTCATGAGCTCATAAGTCATAGGATGCGGAATGACGGTGGGCGATGCTTCAGTCTGAAGAAGGGTCTTGGCCTGGAAACATCATCCATTCCTTCTCTCCAGAGATGCTGCCTGTCCCGCTGAGTTACTCTGGCATTTTAGAATAGAATAGAATAGAATGCCTTTTATTGTCATTCAAACAGACAAGGTTTGAACAAAATTTCATTCCTACAGTCATGACATTACAAAAAAAAACCAAGCCACACACTTAACACAATTTACACAAACATCCATCACAGTGAATCTCCAACACCTCCTCACTGTGATGGAAGGAAAAAGTCTTATCTCTTCCCTTTGTTCTTCTCCCGCGGTCCAGCAGTCCAACTGCAGCGTCGAGGCGACTGGGGCTTACAATGTTAAAGCCCCGATGGCAGTCGATGGTAAGTCCCGCTGCCGTTTAAGCCGCGCCGGGCGAGCCGCTGTCGTTAGGCGCTGCCACATTTTGTGTCTATTCTAGATTTTTAAGCACTTACTTGGAGGAATAAACTGGATGACAAGGAGTATGAGTCCGCCGATCAGCAGCATGAAAGAGGTAGCGAGCCGGCGCGGCGAGTTGTGCATCATCCACCAGGCTATGGTGTAGGCTATTATCTCGCTGATGGCGGAGATTAAGCAGTTGAGGTACAGGTCTCCATACATGTTGGGGGTGCCGAGGGTTAGCACAAAGTACCCAATGGATGTAATCATCCTGCGACGAAAAGGACAAGAGGTGAAACGTCTTTCCTGTGTCTCCCTCCCGCAACTTACAGTCGGTGCCCGATTTCCCAACTTGCAGTCGTAGAGTCAATAGACAATAGACAATAGATGCAGGAGTAGGCCATTCGGCCCTTCGAGCCTGCACTGCCATTCAATGTGATCATGGCTGATCATCCACAATCAGTACCCCGTTCCTGCCTTCTCCCCATATCCCCTGACTCTGCTATTTTTAAGAGCCCTATCTAGCTCTCTCTTGAAAGCATCCAGAGAAACTGCCTCTAGCGTGTCCAATCCCTTAACAATCTTAACAGTCGCACCACAACCACTTGATCCCGACTACAGACGCTGTCTGTACAGAGTTTGTGCGTTCTCCCCGTGACCTGCGTGGGTTTTCTCTGGGAAGCTCCGGTTTCCTCCCACACTCCAAAGACGTGCAGGTTTGTAGGCTAATTGGCTTCGGTAAAATTGGAAATTGTTCCACAGTGTGAGAAATGGCTGGTTGGCACGGACATGTTGGGTCAAAGGGCCTGTTTTTGTGCTCTCTAAACTAAACTAAAAGCATCCACACCGACCAAGATGCCCCATCTAACCTCGTCTAATTGGCATGCATCTGGTCCATATTCTTCAGAGCCTTTCCTATTCATATACAGTTTGTCCAAATGTCTTTAGACTTAAGACTTCGGAGAATTTGTGCTATATTGTACTATTGTACTAAGATTATTAAGGGTTTGGACACGCTATAAGCAAGAAACATGTTCCTCATGTTGGGGGTAGTCCAGAATCAGGGGCCACAGTTTAAAAATAAGGGGTAAGCCATTCAGAACGGAGATGAGGAAACACTTTTTCACATAAAGAGTTGTGATTCTGTGGAACTTCCCTGCCTCAGAGGACGGTGGAGGCCGGTCCTCTGGATACTTTCAAGAGAGAGCTAGATAGGGCTCTTATAGATAGCGGAGTCAGGGGATATGGGGAGAAGGCAGGAACGGGATACTGATTGTGGATGATCAGCCATGATCACATTGAATGGCGGTGCTGGCTGGAAGGGCCGAATGGCCTACTCCTGCCCCTATTGTCTATTGTCTAATATCCCACTCATTCACAAAATAAATAGACTTTAGAGGTACAGCACGGAAACAGGCCCTTCGGCCCTTCCATCGAAGGCATCTACAGAGAGTGGTGGATGTTGTTTGGTCCATAACGGCTGCTGACCTCCCCACCATCGAAAGGATCTACAGGAGTCGCTGCCTCAAAAAGGCAGCCAACATCGTCAGAGACCCACACCATCCTGGCCACGGGTCTCATTTCACTCCTGCCATTGGGAAGCTGGTACAGGAACCGGAAATCTGTGACCTCCGGGTTGAAGAACAGCTTCTTCCCTGCAACCATCAGGCTCAGGAACACCACAAACACCAACGAAACACCGAACTACAAATTTTCTTGACTGCACTTTGGGCTATTTTGCACTAATTGCACTGTTTCCAACTGATTGATTTTCTTTTGTTCATCTAGTTTAGAGAAACAGCACGGAGGCAGGCCCTTCGGCCCACAAAGTCCGTGCCGACCAACGATCCCTGCGTACTAACACTATCCTACACACACTAGGGACAATTTATAATTTTACCAAGCCAATTGACCTACAAACCTCTACGTTATTGGAGTGTGGGAGGAAACTGACGATCTGGGTGAAAACCCACGCAGGTCACGGGGAGAACGTACAAACTCCGTACAGACAGCGCCCGTAGTCCGGATCGAACCCGCGTCTCTGGCACTGTGTGGCAGCAACTCTATCGCTGCGCCACCGTGCTGCCCCTTATTAAGTTATCTATGAGTTGTGTGTTTTCAGGCCTGTTATGCTGCTGTTAGTAAGAATTTCATTGTTCCATTGTAAGCACACATATGATAATTAAACACCCATAACTAGACTATTTTCACACTTGATAGTTTCATGCAGGGAATTGCATTATTAATGAAAATTCCGACGTTAAAATGCCAGCAATGTTACTTGTCATGCCAGAAGATTACACTCTAACTGCCTTTTACAAAGTCTAATGCCAGAATAATCTATTATCCATTATCCATTGTAGTGGAGTTGTTACAATTATGAATTATGCATTGCAGTAGTGGATCGTAACTTTTTCACAAACATCTCAAAGTGCTCTCCAAAATGAATGTTTTGCTTGGCAAAGGATGATGTCCCAAAATATTTTCAAGGCAGATCAAAATCTACTTACTTACCAAAGTTCACATTAACAATGTTTTATGGAAATCACGTACAGTCTTTTCGCTGAGTGGGTCGCACACAAGAAAAAAGCCTTTCACTGTACCTCGGTACGCGTGACAATAACAAACTAAACTGAACTGGCTTGAATGGCCGAATGGCCTACTCCTGCACCTATTGTCTATTGAACTGAACTAAACCACTCCATCCAAGACCACTAGAAATTGTGGCGCGCAGACCAAACCACTTCCCTTCCACCCAAACCTAACCTCTTTTCCCTTTCTTTGCCCACTCCATCTCCCTCAGTCTGAGAAGGTTTTCACCCCCGTTGCCTATTTCCTTCGTAGATGCTGTGCACCCGCTGAGTTTCTCCAGCTTTTTTTGGTAACCTTCCCTCCCATTGACTTTGAGTGAGACCAACCTGGACATTGTGTGCAGTTTTGTCCCCTGTTGAGGAAGTGCATTCTTGCTGTTAGGGTTGCAGCATAGGTTTACAATTAATTCCGGGATGGCGGGACTGTCATATGCTGAGAGAATGGAGCGGCCTGGGCTTGTATACTCTGGAGTTTAGAAGGATGAGAGGGCATCTTATTGATACATATAAGATTTTTAAGGGTTTCGACACGCTAGAGGCAGGAAACATGTTCCCGATGTTGGGGGAGTCCAGAACCAGGGGCCACAGTTTAAGAATAGGGAGTAAGCCATTTCGAACGGAGATGAGGAACTTTTTTCAGACAGAGAGTTGTGAGTCTGTGGAATTCTCTGCCTCAGAGGGCGGTGGAGGCCGGTTCTCTGGATACTTTCAAGAGAGAACTAGATAGGGCTCTTAAAGACAGTCAGGGGATATGGGGAGAAGGCAGGAACAGGGTACTGATTATGGATGATCAGCCATGATCACATTGAATGGCGGTGCTGGCTCGAGGGGCCAAATGGCTTACTCGTGCACCTATTGTCTATTGTCTATCTGCACTTCTGGACAAGATCGCCAGCATAATCGAAGACCACTCTCCCTGGCCACTCCCTCTTCTCCCCTCTCCCATCAGACAAAAGTACAGAAGTGTGAAAATGCGCACCTCCAGATTCAGGGACAGTTTCAATAGACAATAGACAATAGGTGCAGGAGGAGGCCATTTGGACCTTCGAGCCAGCACTGTCATTCAATGGGTGATTATCCACAATCAGTACCCCGTTCTTGCCTTCCGCCCATATCCCCTGACTCCGCTATCTTTAAGAGCCCTATCTGGTTCTCTCTTGAAAGTATCCAGAGAACCGGCCTTCGCCGCCCACTGAGGCAGAGAATTCCACAGACTCGCCACTCTCTGTGAGAAAACGTTTTTCCTCGTCTCCGTTCTAAATAACTTACCCCTTATTTCCTCCCAGCTGTTATCAAAACAATTCTATCAACAACTAGAGGGCGGACCTGAGCTACTATCTACCTCATTGGTGACGCTCGTATTATCTTTTATGCGACTTTACTGATCTTTATCTTGCACTAAGCGTTATTCCCTTTATTCCACAGTGGGCGACGCGATTGTAATCATTTTCACTGACTAGTTAGCATGCAACAAAAAGCTTTTCACTGTACCTCGGTACACGTGACAATAATAGACCAAACTAAACTAAAACTAAACTAAACTAAAAATATACTCAACTAAAACTATTCTAAACAAAACTATACTAAATTAAAATTAAAATCAGAGTTTGATAATAATCATACAAACTGCAGATGCTGGTTTACACCAAGGAAAGACGCAAAGTGCTGGAGTAACTCAGCGGGTCAGGCAGTATCTCTGGGAGAAAAGGATGCCTAACATCCTTGCGTCAGTTCGGGTCGAAAGAAGGGTCCCGATCCGAAACGTCATCCATCCTTTTTCTCCAGAGATGCTGCCTGACGCGCTGAGTTACTCCAGCACTCTGTGAAATGTCAGCTATCCATGTTCTCCAGAGATGCTGCCTGACCCGCTGAGTTACTCCAGCACTCTGTGAAATGTCACCTATCCATGTTCTCCAGAGATGCTGCCTGACCCGCTGAGTTACTCCAGCACTCTGTGTCTCTCTATGATAATATTTCCTTCAACCTAGGTGTCAGTGTCATAAATGGTCACAGCTCAGACATCATGGCAAGTATAGGCAGCTACATCCAGGTTCCAAAGCCATGCACAGTCTCAGCGAGACCTTCTTCCCACTCCGCTCACACCCCATGACCACCAACACCAACATCCCATCTCTCCTGATAGTGCGCTGTATGTTTACTTGTACCTCTCGTGTAGAACCAGACCCCTCGGCAAAACAGCCTCCGTTAGTTTCACAAGAATTTTCTATTGAGTATTTAGACCTTTAGACCTTAGAGATACAGCGCGGAAACGGGTCTTCCAGCACGCAGAGCCAACCAGCAACCACCACAAACGCCAACAATATCGTAGTGTAGTTGAGCTCAGTTTATTGTGGCGCGTATAGTGAAAAGCTTTTGTTGCGTGCTAACCAGTCAGCGTAAAGACTGTACATAATGTGTTCGAGGCACTTGGTACAACTTAACAATGTTACCCAAGCCAATTAACCAACAAACATGCACGTCTTTGGAGTGTGGGAGAAACCAGGAGACCTTAAGCCCAGGGGAAAACCCCGCAGCAGAGCCAGGGATGAAACATACAAAACTCCGCGCAGACAGCACCGCGTATGGTGAGGATCTTTTGTTGCGTGCTAACCAGTCAGCGTAAAGACTGTACATAATGTGTTCGAGGCACTCGGTACAACTTAACAATGTTACCCAAGCCAATTAACCAACAAACATACACGTCTTTGGAGTGTGGGAGGAAACCAGGAGCACCCGGGGAAAACCCACGCAGGGCAGGGGATGAACGTACAAACTCCGCGCAGACAGCACCTGTGGTCAGGATCGGACCGGGGTCTCACTGCTGTGAGGCAGCGACTACCCGCCCCGTCACCCGCTAGTAACATAGACAGCACAGTGTAGTTCTAGCACGGAACAGGCCCTTCAGCCCACAATGTCTGTGCCCAACATGATAGAAACATAGAAACATAGAAATTAGGTGCAGGAGTAGGCCATTCGGCCCTTCGAGCCTGCACCGCCATTCAATATGATCATGGCTGATCATCCAACTAAGTATCCCGTACCTGCCTTCTCTCCATACCCTCTGATCCCCTTAGCCACAAGGGCCACATCTAACTCCCTCTAAATATAGTCAATGAACTGGCCTCGACTACCCTCCGTGGCAGAGAGTTCCAGAGATTCACCACTCTCTGTGCGAAAAAAGTTCTTCTCATCTCAGTTTTAAAGGATTTCCCCCTTATCCTTAAGCTGTGACCCCTTGTCCTGGACTTCCCCAACATCGGGAGCAATTTTCCTGCATCTAGCGTGTCCAACCCCTTAAGAATTTTGTAAGTTTCTATAAGATCCTCTCTCAATCTCCTAAATTCTAGAGAGTATAAACCAAGTCTATCCAGTCTTTCTTCATAAGACAGTCCTGACATCCCAGGAATCAGTCTGGTGAACCTTCTCTGCACTCCCTCTATGGCAATAATGTCCTTCCTCAGATTTGGAGACCAAAACTGTACGCAATACTCCAGGTGTGGTCTCACCAAGACCCTGTACAACTGCAGTAGGACCTCCCTGCTCCTATACTCAAAATCCTTTTGCTATGAAGCTAACATAACATTTGCTTTCTTCACTGCCTGCTGCACCTGCATGCCTACTTTCAATGACTGGTGTACCATGACACCCAGGTCTCGCTGCATCTCCTCTTTTCCTAGTCGACCACCATTTAGATAATAGTCTGCGTTCCTGTTTTTGCCACCAAAATGGATAACCTCACATTTATCCACATTATACTGCATCTGCCAAACATTTGCCCACTCACCCAGCCTATCCAAGTCACCTTGCAGTCTCCTAGCATCCTCCTCACAGCCAAAACCAACGCTGCCAAAAATGATGCCAAAACCAACGCTGGTCTGCCTGGTGTCATGATCCGTATCCCTTCATTCCCTGTATATCCACGTGCCTATCCAAACGTCTCTTAAACCCCACTATCGTATCTGCCTCCACCACCAACCCTAGCAGCGCGTTCCAGGCACCCACTGTGTAAAAAAAACTTGCCCCGCACATCTCCTTGAAACTTTGACCCCTCTCACCTAACAGATTACCGACCCTAAACAAACACGTATTTCTCACTGTTCTCCAACTCGTTCTGTTCGTTAGGAACAGTTACGTCAACTCTATTATCAGATGACTGACCAGTCATTGAAAGCACGCACCACCACACTCAGGAACAGCTTCCTCCCCTCTGTTATCAGGCTTCTGAACGACCTTTCCATCAGCCTAATGGTTTAATCATTCAATGTTCCTTTATTGCCCTGTGTGGTCGCGTGTACCGAGGTACAGTGAACTTTGATTTGCCAACAGTCATATAAAAAAAGCAAGCAAGATACACAACCACATAAAGATTAAACATAGACTTAAACAGCCACCACAGCGGCGTGTGAGAATCCCCAGGTCACACAGCATAAGCGGAGACCCACAGCCATTAGTTCAATGTCCAGGCCACACACACACACACACACACACACACACTCCTTCACCGTGATGTGACCAGAGTTGTACCGACCGCTGTCGCTCTCTCTGCAGTCCCTGTCCGCCCGAACAGTCAGAAAGCCGTCCGCACTCGCACCAGACTCCGGGTTGTCCACATGGTGCCATGGCCCCGCAAACACCGAGACCACTGCACTCACGGCACTCACTCCGAGTCCCCACCAGTGCAGGCCGCACGCCCATGTTGATTTTCGGTGACCTCACATTCCCCGCTGTGATGGAAGGCAAATCACTTTTACCTTCTTCCTCCTTTTCACCCGCAGTGGGGACGTTCGAACCATCCACAGTCGGGGCAGTCGAGGCTCCTGCGGTCGGGGTGGTCGAGGCTCTTGTGATCGGGGCGATTGGAGTTCCCGAGGTGGATCCTTAACAAAGGGACCGCCAGTTCCACGACGTTAAGACCGCAGTACGGATGGGGATACAACACGGAAAAGGTCGCATCTGCGTCAGAGAAAGAGATAATGCTGGAGAAACTCAACGGGTGAGGCAGCATCTATGGAGCAAAGGAAATAGGCAACGTTTTGGGCCAAAACCCTTCTTCTTCAGAAGAAGAATAGAATAGAATGCAATTTATTGTCATTCAAACCTAGGTTTGAACGAAAATATCATTGAAGGGGTTCAGAAGAAGAAAGGTTTCCGTCTGAAGAAGGATTTCGGCCCAAAGCGTTGCCTATTCCCTTCGCTCCATAGATGCTGCCTCACCCGCTGAGTTTCTCCAGCATTTTAGTCTACCTTCGATTTTCCAACATCTGCAGTTCCTTCTTAAACATAACCTCTGATATACTTGAGTTTGGCTTGATTATATTTATGTCTGATATTAACTGTTCAATTGGATGGCATGCAAAAAAAAGATTCTCACTGTATCTCAGTCCGTGTGATAATAATTAGCTTAAACTTAAACTGAGACTCAGAACATTTTGTTCCCAAAACATGGTGAAAGGAATAGTCCTTGACCATTATTTTGTCCACTGGTTGTTGAAAGATATTTCGCTGTACTGCGCTGCATGTCTCAATCTGTATCTCGTCACATATTCTCCACTGTGTTTGGCATGTCTGTGTATTTCTAAAGTACTCATGATTTCCATCGCAAACCACTTTGCTGCAAACCTGCGCAGTTTGCAACGATGTTCTGTTGCGGGCGTGGCCGCATTAGTTTGAAGAGCGCGTTCTGTTGCTGCATTCAATGCATTGCTTCAGCGGGCTACGCTTTGGGTTGGGGCACTTCCTCAGACTGATCGTAGTAGGGGAGAGAAAGCTGGAGGAGAGGTCGATACAGGTGAAGGGAGGGGGAGGTGTCGACTGGCAGGTGGGTGGATAAAAGCCAGAGATGAAAAGTAGACAAAAGAGTGTATCCACTTTGGTGGCAAAAACAGGAAAGTAGACTATTATCTAAATGGTGGCCGATTAGGAAAAGGGGAGACCTGAGTGTCATGGCACACCAGTCATTGAAAGTAGGCATGCAGGTGCAGCAGGCAGTGAAGAAAGCGAATGGTATGTTAGCATTCATAGCAAAAGGATTTGAGTATAAGTGCAGGGATGTTCTACTGTAGTTGTACAGGGTCTTGGTGAGACCACACCTGGAGTATTGTGTACAGTTTTGGTCTCCAAATCTGAGGAAAGAAATTCTTGCCATAGAGGGAGTACAGAGAAGGTTCACCAGATTGATTCCTGGGATGTCAGGACTTTCATATGAAGAGAAGACTGGACAGACTCGGCTTGTACTCGCTAGAATTTAGAAGATTGAGGGGGGATCTTATAGAAACTTACAAAATTTTTAAGGGGTTGGACAGGCTAGATGCAGGAAGATTGTTCCCGATGTTGGGGAAGTCCAGGACAAGGGGTCATATTTTAAGGATGAAGGGGTAATCCTTTAGGACCGAGAAGAGAAAAAAAAAAATTCACACAGAGAGTGGTGAATCTCTGGAACTCTCTGCCACAGAAGGTAGTTGAGGCTAGTTCATTGACTATATTTAAGAGGGAGTTAGATGTGGCCCTTGTGGCTAAAGGGATCAGGGGGTATGGAGAGAAGGCAGGTACAGGATACTGAGTTGGATGATCAGCCTTGATCATATTGAATGGCAGTGCAGGCCCGAGCGGGAGAAATGTGTACCGACTACGGTGGGGCACTAGAAAAAATGGTGATAGGAAAAGGAGGTTGTTACCATAAGTTATACTGTTTAATTTCAACGGGTTACCACGCTACCCAAGTGGAATGCGAGGTACATATTTAGTTTAGTTTAGAGATATAGTGCGGAAACAAGGCAATCGGCCCACTGAGTCCGTGCCAACCCACAATCCCCGCACATTAACACTATCCTACACACATTAGGGACAGTTTTACAATTTTTTACAGAACCTAATTAACCTACAAACCTGCACGTCTTTGGAGTGTGGGAGGAAACCAGGGATCCCGGGGAGAACACACGCAGGTCACGGGGAGAACGTCCAAACTCCGTACAGACAGCACCCATAGTCAGGATCGAATCTGGATCTCTGGCGCTGGGAGGCAGCAACTCTACCGCTGCCCCACCATGCCGTCCAATGTGTTTCTCCAGTTCCCACCCGCACCACCCTCTCCCCGGGCACTTTCCCTTGCAACCACAGGAGATGCTACACTTGTCGCTTTACCTCCCCCCTCGACTCCATTCAAGGACCCAAACAGTCGTTCCAAGTGCGACAGAGGTTCACCTGCAACTCATCCAACCTCATCTATTGCATCCGCTGCTCTAGGTGTCAGCTGATCTATATCGGTGAGACCAAGGGGAGGCTTGGCGATCGCTTCGCCCAACACCTCCTCTCGGTCCGCATTAACCAACCTGATCTTCCTGTGGCTCAGCACTTCAACCCCCCCTCCCATTCCGAATCCGACCTCTCTGTCCTGGGCCTCCTCCATGGCCAGAGTGAGCACCACCGGAAATTGGAGGAGCAGCACCTCATATTCCACTTGGGCAGTCTGCACCCCAGCGGCTTGAGCATTGACTTCTCCAATTTTCGGTAGCCCTTGTTGTCTCCTCCCCTTCTCAGCTCTCCCTCAGCCCTCTGGCTCCTCCTCTTCCTTTCATCTTCCCCCCCCCGCCCCTCTACCCCCACATCAGTCTCAAGAAGGGTTTCGACCCGAAGCGTTGCCTATTTCCTTCGGTCCATAGATGCTGCCGCAACCGCTAGGTTTCTCCAGCACTTTTGTCCACCTTCGCGTTTCTCCAGTTTGCGTGTGGCCTTACTCTGGCAATGGAGGAGGCCCAGGACAGAAAGGTCAGTGTGGGTAGACACAAAATGCTGGAGTAAAAGGCCTGTTCCACTTAGGCAATTTTTTCGGCGACTGCCGGCGACTGTCACAGCCGTAGCAGGTCGCCGAGAAACCAGTGTGCCTGCCCCCCCCCCCCAACGACAAGCTATGACAACCTACCACCTAGTCGACGTCAAGGCACGGCTAGCTACCGGCAACCGGCGACCCATTGGGACGTCCACCTACGACAACCTACATCCACACAGGCGACAACCTACGTCCACCTGCGACAAGCTACGGCAAACAACGACCCTGTCAGCGACAGCTGAAGACAGCGTAATAGAATTCAGTCATCGGTCGACGTTGGTCGTCGCCAATGGAATTCGCCGGTCAGCAACCGGCGACAACCAACAACACCTGGCGACAACCTGCGTCATCCTGGCGCCAACCTACGGCAGGAGAAGGCAAGCTACGTCAAGCCCTCAGTCGATGCAAAGTTTTGAACGTTTCAAAATCCAGCGGCGACCAGAAAAAGATGACGACTGTTTAGGCGACTTGAGGAGACGACTCCAGACCATACAGGCGTCACCCGGCGACCATGTGGTGACATCATAGTCGCCTGTAGTCGCCGAAAATAATTGCCTAAGTGGGACAGCGGCTTAACTCAGAGGGACAGGCAGCATCTGTGGAGAGAAGGAATGGGTGACGCTTTGGGTCGAGACCCTTCTTCAGGTAGTGCCAGGAGTGGGAAGGGAAGTTAAAATGGTTGGCAACTGGGAGATTCGGCAGGCCTAGGTGCAAGTATTGGCGAAACGGTCGCCGAGTCTACGCTTGGTCTCGCCGATGTAAAGGAGGCCCCAAATGCCGAAGAAGAGGGTAGAGAAGGTGCACGTGGACCTCTGTATCACCTGAACATCAGTCATGAACACAGTCTAAATCACCCAGAGTCCAAAGACCATGGCTTCATTCAAGCTATACTTCATTCAAGCTACACTTGTCGTGTTGCCTCCCCCCTCGATTACATCCAAGGACCCAAGCAGTCTTTCCAGGTGAGGCAGAGGTTCACCTGCACCTCCTCCAACCTCATCTATTGCATCCGCTGCTCTAGGTGTCAGCTGCTCTACATCGGTGAGACCAAGCGCAGGCTTGGCGATCGCTTCGCCCAACACCTCCGCTCGGTTCGCAATAACCAACCCGATCTCCCGGTGGCTCAGCACTTCAACTCCCCCTCCCATTCCGATTTCCGACCTTTCTGTCCTGGGCCTCCTCCATGGCCAGAGTGAGTCCCACCGCAAATTGGAGGAGCAGCACCCCATATTTCGCTTGGGTAGTTTACACCCCAGCGGTATGAACATTGACTTCTCCAATTTCAGGTAGTCCTTGCTTTCTCCCTCCTTCCCCTCCCCTTCCCAGCTCTCCCACAGCCCACTGTCTCCGCCTCTTCCTTTCTTCTTCCCGTCCCCCCCTCCCCACCCCACCCCACATCAGTCTGAAGAAGGATCTCGATCCGAAAGGTCACCTATTCCTTTGCTTCATAGATGCTGCCTCACCCGCTGAGTTTCTCCAGCATATTTGTCTACCTTCGATTTTTCCAGCATCTGCAGTTCCTTCATAAACATGGCTTCGTTCATAATCTCTTCAAAGTTACTCAACATATATTTCGCTGATCGCTACTACCTTAACAAGTGATACAATTTTGACCATTATGCATTTTGCTGAGAGCTCTATGCGACTAGAGCCCCTACTCACCACACAAAGAAACATAGAATAGTGACATTCCGTATATTTGAAGTTTTAACCAAATCCAAGAAATTATATGGATGCTTTTGTTTATCTGAGGAATTCAGAAGCTAAAAGAAAGCATAAACAAAACAAATGAAAATTCAACAGCAGGCACACATTTCTGTTATGACGGTGCTTCATAACTGGGTAATTGTATTTCTTTAGACTATAGAGATACGGCAGGGAAACAGGCCCTTCGGCCCACCGAGTCCTTGCCGACCAGCAAACACCCCATACGCTAACGCTGTCCTACACACAATTTTTACCGAAGCCAATTAACCTACAAACCAGTAGGTCTGTGGAGTGTGGGGGGAAACCGGAGCTCCCGGAGAAAACCCACACAGGTCACGGAGAGAACGTACAAACTCAGTACAGACAGCATCCGTAGTCAGGATCGAACCCAGGTCTCTCTGGCGCTGTGAGGCAGCAACTCTACCGCTGCACCACAGAGCTGCACCATGTTCCTTTGTCAATGTGTTCCACAATTATCAATGACATTGAATGGTTTGTTTGGACTAAAAATAGGGACATAAGAACATTTTAAAAGAACATTTAAAGTTAACAACCTCAAAGTTAAGAACCTGCTTCAGAGCGCGGTGGAGGCAGGTTCTCTGGATGCTTTCAAGAGAGAGCTACCTTGAAACATATAAGTTTGTTAAGGGTTTGGACACACTAGAGGCATAAAACATGTTCCAGATGTTGGGGGAGTCCAGAACCAGGGGCCACAGTTTAAGAATAAGGGGTAAGCCATTTAGAACGGAGACGAGGAAACATTTTTTTCTCACAGAGAGTTGTGAGTCTGTGGAATTCTCTGCCTCAGAGGGCGATGGAGGCATATTCTCTGGGTGCTCTCAAGAGAGAGCTAGATAGGGCTCTTAAAAATAGCGGAGTCAGGCGATATGGGGAGAAGGCAGGAACGAGATACTGATTGGGGATGATCAGCCATGATCACACTGGCTCGAAGGGCCGAATAGCCTACTCCTGCACCTATTGTCTATTGTCTATCAAAGCCCTAAAGTAATTTTATAATGCTTAGTCACAGTGCCACAGTAGTTAATTGCAAATTAGAAGGCAATGCTAGTGTATGGACTTAGGTACGGATAGGGGAGACAGTCAGAACCTTTTTCCCAGCATGGAAATGCCAAGAATTAAAGTGCCTGTCCCACTTTCACGAGGTAATTCACAAATTCTACTAAGTTTTCCCCTTGATTCAAACTCGCAGAATGTTCGTAACGAGTCCTTAGAAGTTCGTAGATATACTGTTGTAGCCCGTTATGCCAGCCGTAGGTACTCGTGGCATCAGGGAAGTTGGGACGTTTTTTCCAGCTCGATAAAAAATGTCCACGAGTAAAAATAGGGGTCGGGATGAAAGAAATTGCAACTTTTTACTCGTAAGGAGGGCGTTGAAATAGTGGTGGGAATTCGTAGACATACTTTGTGAACATAGTCATGGAAGGTCGTAGGAGTTTGTAGATTACCACGATCTTGATTTTTTTTTTTCGGTCCTTTAAACTCGACAGAGGTTTTGAATTAATTCGTGAAAATAGGACAGGCCCTTGAAGGTCATAGCTTAAAGCTGAGCGGAGCCAAATTTAAAAGAGATGTACGGGGCATTTTGCAGAGAGAGGTGGGTGCCTGGAACGTGCTGCCAGGGTTGGTGGTGGAGGACAAATACGATAGTAGCGTTTAAGAGGCTTTTGGGCAGGTACATGGATATTCAGGGACCTGAGACGTATGGATCACGTGCTGGCATAGGAGATTAGATTAATGTGGTGTTACGTTCGGCACGGATATTGTGGGCTTGCGAGACAGTTCCTGTGCTGTGCTGTTCTATGTGGAAACAAGAAATTGCAGATGCTGGTTTGCACAAAAGGACACAGAGTGCTGGAGTAACTCAGCGGGTCAGGCAGCATCTCTGGAGAACGTGGATAGGTGACGTTTCACAGAGTGCTGGAGTAACTCAGCGGGTCAGGCAGCATCTCTGGAGAACATGGATAGGTGACGTTTCACAGAGTGCTGGACCCGCTGAGTTACTCCAGTACTCTGTGCCTGGTACTGTTCTGTATTCTATGTTCACATTTAAAGAAAGGTAGTGTCTTGTAAAAATCTTACTTTTTACAAGTGCTAATGATATGAAATGGTGTTCTTCTATATGGCGGGCTACCCTATTACTAGTTTCTGATTTGAAATCTCTTGTATTTGTTTCTGGCCCGATTGGAATCAGGTATAGTATTATCATCACCCATTCACACAAGTTATATCCTGTACACTAGGGGGCATTTTTCAGACCCCAATCAACCTACACACCTGCATTCTTTTGGAGTGTGAGAGGAAACCCAAGCACCCGGAGAAAACCCACGCAGGCCACGGGGAGGACGTGCAAACTCCATACAGAGTAGCACCCACAGTCAGGATTGAACCCGGGTCGCTGGCGCTGTGAGGCCTACCGCTGCACCGCCATGCTGCCCTGGCAGATGGAGGCCATTCAGCCCATCGGCCCATTGCTAGATTCCCAGTTGTTTCTCCTTACCTTTGCCTCTCCGCTGAATCAGTTCTAAGAACAGGCGGGCGGTACAGGTGTTGCAGCATCAGACTACTCAGACGTATAGGTTTGTAGGTTAATTGGCTTAGTATAAATGTAATCTGTCCCCAGTGCGTGTAGGATAGTGTTTGTGTGCGGGGATCGCTGGTCGGCGAAGACTCAGTGGGCCGAAGGGTCTGTTTCCGCGCTGTATCTCTAAACTAAACTAAACTAATGCAGGAACGATACATTAGGGGCGATTTTCTTTCTTCCACTTGTAAATATAATGAAGTCATGTTAGCCTCGTGTTCTGAAGATACACTAGTGCTCGATTAGACTTTAGAGATACAGTGCAGAAACAGGCCCTTCAGCCCACCGGGTCCGCGCCGACCAGCGATCCCTCCCGCACACTAACGCTATCCTACACACACTTGGGATAATTTACAACTAACGTACACTCCGGTACATCTTTGGAGTGTGGGAGGAAACCGGAGAATCCGGAGAAAACCCACACAGGTCACGGGGAGAACGTGCAAACTCCGTGCAGACAGCGCCTGTAGTCAGGATCGAACCTGGGTCTGTGGCGCTGTGAGGCAGCGACTCTACCGCTGCGCCACCGTCCTGTCCAAGTGACAGTGCCGTGGGTTTATAGCAATGTATGATAGATAGCAAGGACTGAAGGTGCAATAATTACCGTATCATCTCGTGAAGTGGCGATATCAAATATCACGCCAACGTGAGTTATGCCGTTTTTTGCAGCAAAGCCTTGAACAATTTTTTCTGCTTCTTTCACCTGACCTTGAGCGATGAGCCATCTGGGCGACTCCGGTATCAGCCTGATTTAAAATCAAATAACAGCACAAATAGAAGTCAAACTGACAATGTCTATTAGAATAACCACAATAACTAAACCTCCACCAAGCTTAGAGTTAAGCCCCTGTCCCACTGTACGAGGTAATTCACGAGTTCTCCTGAGTTTCTCCTGATTCAAACTCGGGGATTTATGGTAATGGCCGCTCGTAGGTACTCGGGGCTCTTGTGGACATTGTTCAACATGGTGAAAAATCTTCACGAGTCTTCCCGAGCTTACCGCGTTTCCCGAGTACCTGCCGTTAGCGTTATGAGCCGCTAAGAGACGTCCCGAGCTCCGACGTACCCGCTACGTACATTCTACGTGCTTACCACGAGTTTGATTTTTTTCTTAAACTCGGGAGAGCTCTTGAATGAACCCGTATAGTGGGACAGGCTCTTTAGTGAGTCAGACAGTACTGAGCAATAGTATTGAAACATATAAGATTATTAGGGAATTTGACATGCTGGAGGCAGGAAACATGTTCCCGATTATGGGGGAGTTCAGAACCAGGGCCACAGTTTAAGAATAAGGGGTAAGCCATTTAGAACAAAGATGAGGAAATACTTTTTCACACAGAGAGTTGTGAATCTGTGGAATTCGCTGCCTCAGAAGGCAGTGGAGGCCAATTCTCTGGATGCTTTCAAGAGAGAGTTCGATAAAGCTCTTAAAGATAGCGGAGTCAGGGGATATGGTGAGAAGGCAGGAATGGGGTACTGATTGGGGATGAGCAGCCATGACTAGAGTGAATGGCGGTGCTGGCTCGAAGGGCTGAATGGCCTCCTCGAATGTCTATTGTCTATCGTCTAATATGCCTCATCTATGCTAGTCTTACCTGCCCACATTTGGCCTAAACCTGTCAAGTTTTAAAGGTGAAACTGATTGTGGACTTTGAAGAGGAAAGATGGGGACCCACCATCCTGTTTATATCAATGGGACGATGGTGGAAAGGGTCAAAAACTTCAAATTCCTGGGCGTGCATATTTCTGAAGATGTTTCCAGGACCCAGCACACTGATGCAATTATAAATAAAGCACATCAATCCCTCTACTTCCTGAGAAGATAACGGAGATTCGGAATGTCAAAGAGGATTCTCTTGAACTTCTACAGGTACACATTGCATCGCGGCTTGGTTCGGCAACTTGAGAGCCCAGGAGCGGAAAAGACTGCAGAAAGTTGTGACCACTGCCCAGTCCATCACCAGCTCTGACCTCCCCACCATCGAAGGGATTTATCGGAGTCGCTACCTCAAAAAGGCTACCAACATCATCAGAGACCCACACCACCCTAGCCACACACTCATTTCATCTTTGCCATCGGGAAGAAGGTACAGGAGCCTGAAAACTGTAACGTCCAGGTTCAGGAACAGCTTCTTCCCTACAGCCATCAGGCTATTAAACACGACAACCTCAAATATGCTCTGATCAACATAGACTATTATTTTTATTGTTATTATTGTATTATAATTGTTTGTTTGTTATTTTCGTGTATGTATGTCTGTATGTGTATGTATGTATATGTACGAGTATATATGAGTACGTATATATACATATATATATTTATCACATTTAACTTATTTTCTCATTTATCATAGTATATATACACATTTAACTTATTTTCTCATTTATCATATTGTTTACAGTGTACTAGGCTTCCTTATTCTGTTGTGCTGCAGCAAGTAAGAATGCCATTGTTCTATCTGGGACACATGACAATAAAACAGTCTTGACTCTAGAATTCATTCCCACATTCAGAGGTGGAGCCTAAGTCGTTAGGTATTTTTAAAGCGGAGATTGATAGATTATTTATTCGTAAGGGCATCAGAGGCTACGGAGAGAAGGCAGGAGCATGGGGTTGAAAGGGAAAGATAGAACAGACTAAATGGGCTGAATGGCCTAATTCTGCTCCGATGTTTTTATGAACTTTTCTCATCCATGTTGTTGCTGCCTCACAGCGCCAGTGACCCGGGTTCCATCCCGACTACGGATGCTGTCTGTATGGAGTTTGTACGTTCTCCCCTTGACCTGCGTGGGGTTTCTCCAGGTGCTCCGGATTCCCCCCACACTCCAAAGACAGCAGGCTTTAGGTTAATTGGCTTCTGTAAATTACCCCTGGCGTGTGAATGAACGAATGTGTTTATTGGCCAAGTATTCACATACAAGGAATTTGCCTTGGTGCTCTGCCCGCAAGTGACAACATGACCTACAGTGACAGTTAAGAATGTCACATAAAACATTGTAGGATAGAACTAGTTTAGGGGTAATCGCTAGTCAGCGCGGACTCGGTTTCTGCGCTGTATCTCTAAAGGAAACTAATAATGTTCTGGACATGGCTTGTATAACCTGGCTTCATAGATTTTACTCCCTTTACTTTAAATCTGAATCGTTTTGAGAATGACATTGCAATTTTGAGACCCACAACAGTGAGAACACAACACTTGCAAACGTCAGCTCCACATTAGCACGTAATGTCAGCCAAATCTTAATATAAACCATTTAATTTTGTCTCAAGTTCAGCACATGAACTCAGACCCAGATAACGAGGACAAACACCACTGTTATAACCATAAACCGTAACAATTACAGCACGGAAACAGGCCATCTCGACCCTTCTAGTCCGTGCCGAACACCAAATCTTATATAATTGAATCATTTCATTTTGTCTCAATTTCAGCCCATTTCACTCAGACCCAGTATAACTGAGCTCAAACTTACATAACCTGCTAGCTCCACAACTCTTCCCAGGACATATATTCTGCAATTTGTTTAGTTTTGTTTAGTTTAGAGATAGAAAATTTAGAGACTAGATTTAGGGCATCACGGTCCCACCTTCACTGGAAGCTCATTCCAGTCAGCTGCCTCACTGAGCGACAGAGTTCCCCCCATGTTCCCTAAACTTCAGTCCCTATGGGTGTCTGTCCCCTGTATGGATTCCCTACTTGTGGAAAAGCAGGGTAAAGCTTTTGTTAGCTCCACAACTCTGGAGATCAGGACATATATTCTGCAATTTGTTTAGTTTAGTTTAGTTTAGAGATAGAAAATTTAGAGACTAGATTTATGGCATCACGGTGGTGCAGCAGTAGAGTCGTTGCCTCACAGCGACAGAGACCCGGGTTCGATCCCCACTATGGGTGCTGTCTGTATGGAGTTTGTACAGGGTTGTAGGTTCATTGGCTTAGCATAAATGTAATAAAATGTAAAATGATCCCTGGTGTGTGTGGGGGTAGCGTCAATGTGCGGGGATTACTAGTCAGTGCAGATTCGGTGGGCTGAAGAGCCTGTGTTTCTGTATTTTCATGTATTGTCTATTTCCGCTGACCAGGTGGGTACACAACAAAAGCTTTTCCCTGTACCTGGACTATTGTGTGCAGATTTAGTCCTCTAATTTGAGGAAGGACACTCTTGCTATTGAGGGAGTGCAGCGTAGGTTTACAAGGTTAATTCCCCGGATGGCGGGACTGTCATATGCTGAGAGAATGGAGCAGCTGGGCTTGTACGCTCTGGAGTTTAGAAGGATGAGAGGCGATCTTATTGAAACATATAAGATTATTAAGGGTTTGGACACGCTAGTGGCAGGAAACATGTTCTCGATGTTGGGGGAGTCCAGAACCAGGGGCCACAAGAATAAGGTGTGATGTTAGTTTATACCATAGATAGATGACAAAAGATACCAAAGATAGCGACCATGGATCACCCGTTCACACCAGTTCTATGTAATCCCACTTTCTCATCCAATACCTACACATCAGCCACAATTTAGGGGGCCATTCAACCTATGTCTTTGGCGTGTGGGAGGAAAGCCGGAGCTCCGAGAGAAGTCTCACGGTCACAGGGAGAAAGTCCAAACTCCGTTCGGACAGCACCCGTAGTCGGGATTGAACCTGGGTCTCTGCGGCTGTAAGGTAGCAACTCTACCAGGCATGCCACCGTGCCGTTCAACTCCACAGACCTTTCCTGACCTGTTGACTTCCTTCAACACCCTCAAAATAAGGGAAGGTATCCCACGCCAGGGGGCCGCATGAGTGGCTCGGGTGGGGAACAGATTCGTAAAATTTGAGCAATGTATATAGACTGTATCGGACAAATTGTACAGCCTCCGAATGACGGATGAATTTTTCGCACGGTTCATGTATTGTATATATTTATTACCTGAATAAAGTCTATTTTGAAAAAAAACCCAAAACATTTTGGGCCTGTCCCACTTAGGCGATTTTGTAGGCGACTTGGCCGGCGCCACATGTTCGCCGGTGGTCGCTGGGGTGTCGCCGGTGGTCGCCGGGCGGAGTCTCCCCAGTCATGCAAAGAATCGTAGCGTCTTTCTGGTCGGCGCAAAATTTGCAACATGTTGAAAATTCATCGGCGACAGCGTGGGTTTGACGCCAATGAGCTTAGCTCGACTTCTCCTGACATAGGTGCTGTCGTAGGTTGTCGCCACGGTGACGTAGGTTGTCGCCGGTGCTGACTTGGTGAATTGCATTGGCGACTACCTACGTCAACCGGCGACAGGCACCGGCAACTGAATTGTCTTACTTGTCGTAGCTTGTTGCGGGTGGACGTAGGTTGTCGTGGGTGTGGTCGTACGTGGACGTCCTAATGGGTCGCCGGTTGTTGTTAGCTTGCCCTTGCTTGACGTCGACTAGGTGGTGGGTTGTCGTAGACATTGTCGTGGGGGGGGGGGCTCCAGTCGCTGGTTTTTCAGCGACCAGCTACGATTGTGACAGTTGCCGGCAGTCGCCGAAAAAAATCGCCTAAGTGGGACAGGCTCATTTGGGCCAAACGCAGGCAGGTGGGACTAGTGTAGATGGGTCGTGTTGGTCGGTGTGGGCAAGTTCATATGTTCATGAGTTCTAGGAGCAGAATTAGGCCATTTGGCCCATCAAGTCTACTCTGCCATTCAATCATGGCTGATCTATCTTTTCCTCCCAATCCCATTCTCCTGCCTTCTCCCCATAAACCCTGACACCCGTACTGATCAAGAATCTATCTATCTCTGCCTTAAAAATATCCACTGACTTGGCCTCCACAGCCGTCTGTCGCAATGAGTTCCACAGATTCACCGCCCTCTGACGAAAGCTGGTCCCAGGAGCCTAGTTCCACACTGTGTGACTCTAACCCATTGTGCTCCAGCAAATATAACCCCAGCTTCTCCAGCCCATGATTAATAACAGCCCAGAAATATTAACTCACCACCAAAAGGGAATGTACAAGATTTCCGGGAGTGTCAACGCCAGGAGTAACATCCTCCAGGCTCGGATATAATAGGCAAAGAGTGGCAGAATAATGTAGCCCACGGCATAAAACATGCACACACCCAGTGTGGAGTAAGCTATCCTTTCAGCTTTACCAAGGAGTTCCGTTCCTGGAGAGAGACAGACAGAGAGAGAGAGAGAGACAGACAGACAGAGAGAGAGAGAGAGAGTGAAAATATTACAATCAATTATCAATTCCTTGGTAGTACACAAAATGCTGGAGTAACTCAGCAGTTAAACCCTAGTTATTATGGATTTCGGTTATAGGCATCTGTCTCTTTAAGAACACAGGCCGTTAGTTACACTACAGAGGTCATTGGAATTGACAAGGCATTGGAATTGACAATTCATAGAAATTGACAAGGCAACGGAATTGACAAGGCATTGAAGTCGACAAAGCATTGCAATCTCAATCTACACTCGCCCCCCTGCAGGACCTTTTCACCAGGAGATGCAGATCCAGAGCCAGCAACATTATGCGGGATCCCTACCACCCCAGCAATGGATTGTTCCAGCTTCTACGGTCAGGCAAACGCCTCTGCTGTCATGCTGTGAAAACAGAGAGGATGAGACGGAGTTTCTTCCCACAGGCCGTCAGGACTGTAAACTCTTATCTCACCAGGGACCAATTTAATGTTGTGTTGTGTCTTTTGTAAAAAAATATTTTCTAACATGTAAATACTGATTCTGTTCAATTCTGTTCTGTAGTTTTTGCACAATCTGCAGGCATTGCCACTTTCATTTCACTGCACATCTTGTATGTGTATGCGACAAATAAACTTGACTTGACTTGACCAGTTCACAGTATTTTCATATTGGGGACCTTACAACCCAGAGGAATGAATATTAATTTTGCAAACTTCTAGTAAACCTTGCTTTCCCTCTCTTTCTATCCCTCCCCCACCCTAGTTCTCTGACTAGTTTCACTTGGCAACGGGTGCTGTCTGCACGGAGTGTGCAGCCTCCTCCCCATGGCCTGCGTGGGTTTTCTCCGGGTGCTCCACATTCCTCCCACACTCTAAAGATCCACACGTTTGTAGGTTAATTGGCTTTAGTAAAGGTTGTTAATTGTGTCTAGTATGTAGGATGGTACTAGTGTAGGGGGTGATTGCTGGTCGGCACGGACTCGGTGGGCTGAAGGGCCTGTTTCTGCACTGTATCTCTAAAGCAGGGGTCGGCAGCCTTGATCTGTATAGGGACCGGGACGCATGTCTGTGAGCGGATGGCAGGCCACATCTATCACGTGTACACATGGATCCCGCCCCGGATGGCTGGCATCAAATCACGTGTTCACAGAAGGTAGACAAAAATGCTGTAGAAACTCAGCGGGTGAGGTAGTCTCGTGCAAGCATTGCATGTCTCACCCCCAGCATTTTTGTCTACCTTTGATTTTTCCAGCATCTGCAGTTCTTTCTTAAATGCGTCCACAGAAGGTGCACGGCCGTGCCGGCGGCTTTACGCAGGATGCGGTGCAGCCAGAGCTCGGCCGTGCTCGGGGCAGTTGCTCGGTGGGACGGACTAATACGGGAAACAAAACCCGCCCGCTGGCCGGATGATTTTGGGTTACTGGGCCGCATTCGGCCCGGGGGCCGTAGGTTGCCGACCCCTGGTCTAAAGTCTAAAGCGGAACGGAATACTTTATTGTCACATGTGACAAGTCACGGTGACATTATTTACTCGCACACCCAAGGTATGCAAATAGTCCCCACATAAAGGACGCCGACAAAGCTACAAAGTATCCCAAACCAGCTCCTCCCCCCTCCCCCTCCCATCATTGCAGTCTCCCTTGCCGAGTCCTCCTTTGTTCTCCCTCCCTCACGGCGACTCTGATTTCTTTAGCGGATGGCGGTGTAGATCTGCAGGGGTTTGAGTACTTTGGAAATGACAGGCTTGCGTGAAAAAGATGCCAAAATCTGCTGAGGTGACATAGGGTCACCAGGTGCAAGAGTAGCCCGTGTAACTAAATGTCGCCATCAAGCCTAGAAGAAGCTCCCAACTGTTTCTGCCGATGCTGGCTCGAAGGGCCGAATGGCCTACTCCTGCATCTATTGTCTATTGTTTATTGTTCCTGTGAAGCCCTAGGTGCCGTCAAGTCTAGGTTTCTGTTCAACAGACGCTAAACTTAGGTCTGTGATTGGGTAAAGGATTTTGTGTTTAGTTCAAAGTTCAAAGTTCAAAGTTCAAAGTAAACGTTTTTGTCAATTCAAATAAATTGGATTGAAATTGCGTTTCCCCATACTCCAAATGTGCAAGTAATATTTATAACACAGACAGACAATATACCAATAAGATAGACAATATACATTATTTAAAATATACAGTGTGCCAGACTGTACTAAAATTTTGAGGTATGTTATTAAGGTGCAATAATAAAGGTGCAATATAGAAAAGTGCAAATAGCATACTGCAGACATTGAGTTAAAGTTAAATGTTCATGGAATTTTCTTGAGTGTGTTGAGTAGTCTGATGGCCTGAGAGAAAAAGCTGTCTTTGAATCTGGTGGGTTTGCTCCGCATGCTGCGGTAGCGCTTGCCAGATGGTAGGAGAGTGAACAGTTTGTGTGCTGGGTGGGTGGTGTCTTTGATGATATTGGTTGCTCTCTTGCGACAGCATAGTATGAGTGTTAAGTGGGTTTTTTTGCGTACACTGTTTGTACGTAAGCAGAGTAAGGGTCTCTTAATGTGATCTCTTATCTGTAAGAAGTGATTGGCATGTCGGGATGGCCTTCCCATTGCATTTTTGCGCCTTTAGTGTCCCCACCTGCGTTTAGGGGTATAAACGCCTAATTCGTTTGGGCGCGCCGGTTGTCTCTTTCTTCTGTTCTGTTTACATGAGGATGGTGAGGGCTCGAGTGAGTAGATCCGAGTCCAGTCCCCGCGGTGCCATTTACAAATGAAGAAAAGTTTGGACTCCAGTGCTCGTTTCAGTGATTGACTGAACCAGACTAAGGGGATGACGGAGAAACTCAGAGGGTGGGGTTCTCCTCTTTCATTTATCTTCCCCCCACCCCGCCCCAATGCCCACTTCAGTCTGAAGAAGGGTCTCGACCCGAAACGTCACCTATTCCTTCACTCCATAGATGCTGCCTCACTCGCTGAGTTTCTCCAGCATTTTTGTCTACCTTTTCCAGCATCTGCAGTTCCTTCTTAAACAGACTAAAGGGATAGTATTAGATCCGGAATCAACAGGTGGAATGGCACAGTATTACACAATCGTAACTTACCCAGGACGAAGGCAGCGACATAATTGGAGATATCGCCAAAACCAATAAAAAAGCAGAGAATGCAGAACACCTCCCAGCTCCACGAGATGACTTGGATAAAACTTAATGCTGTCTGTATCAGCATTGCGCCAAAGACAACGATTTTCCTGCCGTATCTTTGAAAGCAAGAAAAAAAAAGATATTATAATTATAAAGAACTGTTTTGCAAAGTTCATTTTAAAGCTCAGATTTTTTGCCCAGCCCCGAAAGAAATCGAAGAGAGCTGTGGATGCAGCCCAGTCCATCGCACAGACCAGACCAGACACCCCTACAAATCTTTGCAATTTCTTCTAGTCTGTTGCAGAGCTGTTGCCAAACTAAGCTGTACGCCTTGTCCATGCCCCAACAGAGCGGCACGGTGGCGCAGCGGTAGAGTTGCTGCCCTACAGCGCCAGAGACGCGGGTTCCATGATGATTGCAGGTGCTGTCTGTACGGAGTTTGTACGTTCTCCCCGTGACCTGTGTGGGTTTTCACCGGGTGCTCTGGTTTCCTCCCACACACTCCAAAGACGTGGAAGTTTGTATGTTAACACACCTGTAAATTGGCCCTAGTGTGTGTAGGATGGAACTAGTGAACAGGTGATCACTGACCGGCACATACTCGGTGGGCCAAAGAGCCTGTTTATAAACTACATATATATATACACACATATATACACATATATACACATATATATGTTTGTGTGTGTGTGTGTGTGTGTGTGTGTGTGTGTGTGTGTGTGTGTGTGTGTGTGTGTGTGTGTGTGTGTGTGTGTGTGTGTGTGTGTGTGTGTGTGTGTGTGTGTGTGTGTGTGTGTGTGTGTGTGTGTGTGTGTGTGTGTGTGTGTGTGTGTGTGTGTGTGTGTGTGCGTGTGTGTGCGCGTGAGATATATAAAATCCGCATCTCATTTGTTTGTTTGTATTTTCCCGAAACTCCTCAATAATGGTACATGACAGCACGTCAATTTTAGGCCCACCTTACTCACCATTGTCCTGCGGTGGGCAGTAGCACGTTTTGTAGAATCCGAGGGTAGATAAATCTTGGCGGGGTACAGGAGACAGGGGTACAGAGGAAAAGGTCGAGGTGAGACGGCCAAATTTGAGGAAGGACATTCTTGCTATTGAGGGGGTGCAGCGAAGGTTCACAAGGTTAATCCCTGGGATGGCGGGACAGTCATATGCTGAGAGAATGGAGCAGCTGGGCTTGTACACTCTGGAGTTTAGAAGGATGACAGGGTATCTTATTGAAACATATAAGCTTGTTAAGGGTTTAGACACACTAGAGGCAGGAAACATGTTCCCGATGTTGGGGGAGTTCCAGAGCCAGGGGCCGCAGTTTAAGAATAAGGAGTAAGCCATTTGGAACAGAGACGAGGAAACACTTTTTCTCGCATAGTGGTGAGTCTGTGGAATTCTCTGCCTTAGAGGGCAGTGGAGGCGGGTTCTCTGGATGCTTTCAAGAGAGAGTTAGATAGGGCTCTTAAAGATAGCGGAGTCAGGGGATATGGGGAGAAGGCAGGAACGGGGTACTGATTGTGGATGATCAGCCATGATCACATTGAATGGTGGTGCTGGCTCAAGGGGCCAAATGGCCTACTCCTGCACCTATTGTCTATTTAGGAGAGGCCTCGAGGTAGAGGTCATAGGAACAGAGAACTGTGTGGGAAGGAACTGCAGATGCTGGTTTAAACCAAAGGTAGACACAAAAATGCTGGAGTAACTCAACGGGACAGGCAACATCTCCGGAGAGAAGGAATGGGTGACATTTCGGATCAAGACCCTTCTTCGACCCGAAACGCCACCCTTCCTTCTCTCTAGAGGTGCTGCCTGTCCCGCTGAGTTACTCCAGCTTTTTGTGTCTAACTTAGGAACAGAGAAGATTGTGTTTAATTTTGGCTGCACTGCTGCAGGAAACAGGGTGGCCAAAACTGAACAGGAAAGCTGGAAAGAGTGCAGAGAATATTTAGTTTGGTTTGCTTTAGTGATACAGCCCGGAAACAGGCCCTTCGGCCCTCTGAGACCGTGCCCACCATCGAGCACCCATTCACACTAGTTTAGTTCAGTTCAGTTTAGTTTAGTTAAAGATACAGTGTGGAAACGGGCCCTATGGCCCACCAGGTCCGCACCGACCAGCGATCCCCGCACATTAACACCACCCTACACCCACTAGGGGCAATTTTTACATGTTTTTTTCCCCACTTAAATTTTTATTGATTTTTCACAGAGATATATACAAAACAGTGGAACACCATCCCCCATATATAAAACAGAATAAGAAAAAAATTATCAAAATAAAAAAATAAATAAATAATGGAATAAGACTGTGGTTCACTTGCCAATTAAAAAAAAAGTTACATTTAGTAGTTATCTGGAGGTATTTCAATATTCGCACAAACATACCATCTAGTTCTATATAACACAATCTTCCCATAACTAGCTCGGCATTTATCTAGTTGGTAATTTTTACATTTACCAAGCCAATTAACCTACAAAACTGTAGTCCTTTGGAGTTTGGGAGAAAACCGAAGATCTCGAAGAAACCCACGCAGATCACAGGGAGAGCGTACAAACTCCGTACGGACAGCACCCGTAGTCGGGATCGAACCCGGGTCTCCGGCGCTGCACCCGTTGCAAAGCAGCAACTGTACCGCTGCACCACCATGCCCTCCCATGCCCTCACCATGCCCTCTGGGAGCTCGTGGGTCCCCGGTGGGAGACCGCTTTGCGGGGCACCGGCAACGGCGACTTCTCCCGCCCGAATTGCGGGGTTGAGAGTGACCTGGAGCGGGGCCTTACAACGCCTGGCGCGGCTTTAATTTGCCACGGACTTGCTAGCGCCCGCCGGCGGCTCCAACATCGGGAACCGGAGTCGGGCCTTACATCGCCCGGCGCGGCTTTGAGTGGCCGCGGACTTGCTAGCGCCCGCTGGGGGCTTTGACCTCGACTTCGGGAGAGGAATGGAGAGCAGGGGAGAGACAAGACTTTGCCTTCCATCACAGTGAGGAGGAGACTCACTGTGATCGATGTTTGTGTAAATTGTGTTGGTGTGTGTCTTGGTTCTTTTCTTGTATGGCTGCAGAAACCAAATTTCGTTTGAACCTCATGTGAGGTTCAAATGACAAATAAAAGGTATTGTATTGTATTGTGTTGTATTGTATGTTCTACGTTATACTATTTTCGCATCCACTCCCTGCACATTAGGGGTGAATTCACAGTGGACAATACTCTTTAGACTTTTGAGATATAGCGTGTAAAACTGGCCCACCGAGTCTGTGCCGACCATGAATCATCTTGCACACTAAATTACACACACTAGGGACAATTTATACAGCTTATCGATGCTAATTAACCTAAAAACCTGCACGTCTTTGGTGTGTGGGAGGAAACCGGCGATCCCAGAGAAATCCCACGCAGGTAACGGGGAGAACGTAAAACTCCGTATAGTCGGGATGCAACCCAGATCTCTGACATTGTAAGGCAGCAACTCTACCGCTGCACCACCATGCCGCCCCTAGCTTAGAAACTCCAGCCTAACTCAGTAACACTCCTCTGTTACTCCAGCACTTTGAGTCTGTTTTTTGGTATAGACCAGCTTCTACTGTTTAGTTTAGTTTAGTTTAGTTTAGAGATACTGCGCCGGCCCAGCGCGTCCACGCCAACCACGATCCCCGCACATTAACACTATCCTACACACACTAGGGACAATTTCCATTTATACCAAAAGCCAATTAACCTACAAACCTGCACATCTTTGGAGTGTGGGAGGATACCAGAGATCCGGGTGTCAGGGGTTATGGGGAGAAGGCAGAAAAATGGCGTTAGGAGGGAGAGATAGATGGCAGAGTAGACTTGATGGGCCGAATAGCCTAAGTCTACTCCTATTCCTTAAAGCCCTGTCCCACGGTACGACTTCATTCCAAGAGCTCTCCCGAGTTTGCCCCGATTCGAACTCTGAGATTTACGGTAATGGTCGCCCGTCGGTACTCGGGGATCTCGTGGACATTTTTCCAACACGTTGAAAAATCTTCACGAGTCTTCCCGTGCTTACCTGCCGTTAGCAAGTCTTCACGAGTACCTGCCGTTAGCGTTACGAGCCGCTATGAGACGTCCCCGAGCTCGGAAGTACCCGCTACGTTCATTCTCCGTGCTCACCACGAGTTTGTTTTTTTTTTAAACTTGGAAGAGCTCTTGAATGAACTCGTACCATGGGACAGGGCCATTATGACCTTATGATCCCGGAGAAAACCCACGCAGGTCACGGGGAGAATGTACAAACTGCGTATAGCCAAGCACCCGTAGTCAGGATGGAACCCGTGTCTCTGGCGCTGTGAAGCAGCTACTCTACCACTGCACCACTGTGCCGCTATTCCTTGTCATCACATTGTACCTGTCGGATATGTGGCCAGAAATAAAGGCGCCACTTGTCATTCCCAGAAAGAAGACTGACATGGTGAAGGGTCTCTTCCAGCTGTTTTCGCAGACAAGGTTCCACTGCAAGAAAGGTAACATAAATAATTAACGGGAACAGAAGCATATCCGTCAGCGAATTAACCATAAAAAAAGAATTGAAGAGTCATTCTCTATTATTGAAACACCATTATAAGTTGGCAAACCCTTATGTTGGTCCCCATCCTGTTTAGCTGCAACCCGTCCCTTTTGTACAGGTCACCCTTGCCACAGCAGAGATCCCAATGATCCAGAAATCTGAATCCCTGCCCCCTACACCAACTCCTCAGCCACACATTCACCTCCCCTATCTTCCTGTTCTTGCCTTCACTAGCACCAGGTACTGGAATCGATCCTCAGACCACTACTCTGCAGGTCCTGCTTTTCAGTCTTCTACCCAATTCCGCTGCTCTAGACGTCAGCTGATCTACATCGGTGAGACCAAGCGTAGGCTTGGCGATCGTTTCGCCGAACACCCGGTCCGCACTAACCAACCTGATCTCCCGGTGTCTCAGCACTTCAACTCCCCCCTCCCATTCCGAATTCGACCTCTCTGTCCTGGGCCTTCTCCATGGCCAGAGTGAGCACCACCGGAAATTGGAAGAGCAGCACCTCATGCCCTTGGGCAGTCTGCACCCTAGCGGCATAAACATTGACTTCTCCAATTTCCGGTAGCCCTTGCTGTCTCCTCCCCTTCTCAGCTCTCTCCTCCTCTTCCTTTTTCCTTTCTTCTCCCCGATCCCCACTCTACATCAGTCTGAAGAAGGGTTTCGGCCCGATACGTTGCCTATTTCCTCTACTCCATAGATGCTGCTGCACCTGCTGAGTTTCTTCAGCACTGTTGTCTACCTTCTACCCAATTCCGTTAACTCCTGTTGCAGAACCTCCTTCCTCTTCCGACATACCATTTGTGCCAACATGCACGACAACCTCCGGCTGATGCCCCTCACTCTTGCAGCCGCCCCGAGATGTCCTGGACCCTGGCTCCAGGGAAGCAACACACCAACCTGGAGTCTCGCTTGCTGCCGCAGAATCTCCTGTCCGCACCTCCGACGATGGAGTCTCCCACCACTGCGGCTCTGCCTGATGTCACTCTTCCCCATTGAGCCTCCACTTGTCGTGTCGTCCGCTCCGACAGCTCCCAGGAGGGTGTACGTGTTTTCAGTAGGTACAGCCACCGGGGGCTCCTGTACTCCATGTCTACTTCTCCTCCTCGTTGCCACCCATCTTCGCTCTTCCTGTATCCTCGGCGTGACTACCTCACTGTGGGTCTTGTCCATTTAGAACGGGGACGAGGAAACACTTTTTCTCACTGAGAGTGGTGAGTCTGTGGAATTCTCAGCCTCAGAGGGCTGTGGAGGCAGGTTCTCTGGATGCTTTCAAGAGAGAGCTAGATAGGGCTCTTAAAGATAGCGGAGTCAGGGGATATGGGGAGAAGGCAGGAACGGGGTACTGATTGGGGATGGTCAGCCATGATCACATTGAATGGCGGTGCTGGCTCGAAGGGCCGAATGGCCTACTCCTGCACCTATTGTCTATTGTCCAGGGAACTCTTGTTTTCCCGGATGGCCATCAAGCTGCTGCTCCAGTTCCCTAACGCAGCCCGTCAGGAGCTGCACCTGGACACAATTTCTGCAGGTGTAGTTGTCAGAAGCACCAGCAGTGTCCCTGACATCCCACATCCTGCAGGAGAGACACTGTACCAACTTGCCCGCCAATTCTTCAGTGGACAAAATCACAAATGAGACACACCCAGAGTTGAGTGAAACCTATTCCTTTCTCTGCTGCCGACAGTCTCCTTCTGCACGGCTTGAAGTCACGTTGAAACATCGGACACACGCAGAACCGATTCAAGAGTAGTCTCCTCACCGAAGACTCACACTTTACCTCCCAAGGCACTTCACCTCCACAAGGCCACTCCCCTAGACCAAGCCCTGCTCTTAATTGCTGATCAGTTAACTAACTTATCAATTAACCACTGCCCCTGACTGACTTTCTTTTCTAAATCTCTGGTTATCATTTACCATGATGTAGAATGAGCGAAAGGTGGCACGTGTGCTGTCTGTATGGAGTTTGCACGTTCTCCCCGTGGGTTTTCTCCATGAGCTCCTGAGGGGCAGGTAGTGTAGAGAAAGCAGGGACTCTGCAGAAGGACTTGGACAGGTTGGGAGAGTGGACAGAGAAGTGGCAGATGGTATATAGTGTCGCAAAGTGTGGAGTCATGCATTTTGGCAGTCGGAATAAAGGCATAGACTATTTTCTAAACGGAGAGAAAATCCAGAAATTGGAGGTGCAAAGGAACTTGGGAGCGCTGGTGCAGGATTCCCGAAATGTTAATCTGCAAGTCGAATCAGTAGTAAAGAAAGCAAACTCAATGCTAGCATTTATTTCAAGAGGGCTTGGATACAAAAACAGGGATGTAATGCTGAGGCTCTATAAGGCGCTGGTAAGGTCGCATTTGTAATATTGTGAACAATTTTGGGCACCATATCTGAGGAAGGATGTGCTGGCTCTGGAGAGGGTCCAGAGGAGCTTTACAAGAATGATTCCAGGAATGAGTGGGTTAACCTATGATGAGCGTTTGTCACTGGACTGTACTCACTGACCGGTGTTTAGGAGGGGAGGACCTCATTGAAATGTACAGAATAGTGAAAGGCCTGGATAGAGTGGATGTGGAGAGGATGTTTCCATTAGTGGGAGAGTCTAGGACTAGAGGTCACAGCCTCAGAATTAAAGGACGTACCTTTGGAAAGGGGATGAGGAGGAATGTCTATAGTCAGAGGGTGGTGAATCGGTGGAATTATTGCCTGTGGGGCCCAAGTCAATGAATAATATTAAGGCGGAGATTGGCAGAGACTTGATTAGTACGGGTGTCAGGGGTTATGGGCGAAGAAAGGAGAATGGGGTTAGGAGGGAGAGATAGATCAGCCATGATTGAATTGCGGAGTAGACTTGGTGAGCCGAATGGCCTAATTCTACTCCTATAAGTTATGAACATACGAAATGAGCAACTAACATGGTGAGAACTCGCTGTATCTCTTAAGTCTAAAGTTAAAAGTCTAAATCTTGACTGGCCGAGATTGGTTAATAGCAAACGACACATCTATGTAGAGGAGGAAGAGTTTCAAGTGATGACCTAGTCTTGGTGAGAAGCGTGGTATGAGGGTTTAGACAATAGACAATAGGTACCTAGTAGGCCATTCGGCCCTTCGAGCCAGCACCATCATTTAATGTGATCGTGGCTGATCATCCCCAATCAGTACCCCGTTCCTGCCTTCTCCCCATATACCCTGACTCCTCTTTCAGGGGGGTCATGAAAACTCCGTACGGACTGCAGCCGTGTTCAGGGCCTCTCTCCATATCCGCTGATTCCGCTGTCTTTAGGAGCCCTATCTAGTTCCCTCTTAAACGTATCCAGAGAACCGGCCTCCACCGCCCTCTGAGGCAGAGCATTCCACAGGCCATCAGTATTCACCACACATCCTTATGTTGATCCAAACTGGGTTGTCTATCTGGCATAAGTGAGAAGATCTGGCTTAACTCCCAGAAACTCTGTGGCGGAAATAATTCAGTCACAGACTTGTGTAGACAGAGCTTCCTTCCCTGGCAAGGTGGGGATTGAATTCCATTCCAGCCGAGGGTGGCACGGTGGAACAGTGGTAGAGTGTTGGCGGCTTCTAAATTAATGTTGCAGTCAAGGTCTGGGACTATTTGTGCTGGAGAAACCAGTCCACAGAGCAAGCAGCAAGGGAATAACATCGACTATAACTTCAATTCTAACATTCTTAGAATAAAGGGGAAGTCATTTAAGACTGAGGTGAGAAAAAACTTTTTCACCCAGAGAGTTGTGAATTTATGGAATTCCCTGCCACAGAGGGCAGTGGAGGCCAAGTCACTGGATGGATTTAAGCGAGCGTTAGATAGAGCTCTAGGGGCTAGTGGAGTCAAGGGATATGGGGAGAAGGGAGACACGGGTTATTGATAGGGGACGATCAGCCATGATCACAATGAATGGCGGTGCTGGCTCAAAGGGCCGAATGGCCTCCTCCTGCACCTATTTTCTGCTTCTATGTTTCTATGACTGTGCTGAGGCGGAGCCAGTGATGCACGGCTGTGAAGCTCGGCGGACATTTAACATTACCGGTTGGTGATGCTTGGTTCCGAAAACTACTGTTTACGGTTTTTTTCCCCCTTGTGAGCCAATGAAATTCACCGGCCAGCACCGGCTACAACCTACGACAACCTATGACCTCCAGGCGACCCGCTACCACTGCGCCTACGTCACCGGAATTCTCGCTACTCTCCATGGCGGCTTTATTCTGGTCGCCGCTAATATTTCAACATGTTGAAAAATTCGCGCCGACCATAATGAGGTCGCGGCTAGTACCCAGAATGCGGGAACTCCTCACGGCCATGAAGGCGACTCCCCGGCAACCACCCACGAACATGTGGTGAACGCAGTCGCCTAAAGGGCCTGTCCCATTTTCACGACTGGGTCTAGTATTGGGAAATTGGGAAGGGCAAGTTAATGCAGTGTGTGTGGAGGAGCGTTTTGGGTCAAGTGACCACAGTTCGATTAGGTTTAAGATAGTTATGGATAGGGACGGAGAGGGTCCACGTGTTATAATGCGCAACTGGGGTAAGGCCAACTTTGAGGGTATGAGAGAAGGTCTCGCTCAAGTTGACTGGAGCAGGTTATTAGAGGGAAATGGAACATCGGCCAAGTGGGATGTTTTTAAAAGTGTGGTGACGATAGCTCAGGATGTGTACATCCCCGTTAGAGTGAAGGGAAAAGAAAGCAAAAGTAAGGAAGCTTGGCTGATGAGGGAAATTGAGGAGTTGGTCAAACCAAGGAACTGATTGTGGACTTTGGCAGGGGAAGGATGAGGACCCACAATCCCGTTTACATCAACGGGACGATGGTGGACAGGGTCAAGAACTTCAAATTCTTGGGCGTGCATATTTCCGATGATCTTTCCTGGTCCCAACACACCGATGCAATCACAAAGAAGGCACATCAGCGACCCTACTTCATGGGAAGATTACAGAGATTCGGCATGGAAACGAGGATGCTCCTAAACTTCTACAGGTGCACGGTAGAGCGCATTCTGACCGGCTGCATTGTGGCCTGGTTCAGCAACTTGAACGTTCAGGAGCGGGAAAGACTGCAAAAAGTTGTGACCACTGCCCAGTCCATCGCCGGCTCTAACCTCCCCACCGTCGAAGGGATCTATCGAAGTCGCTGCCTCAAAAAGGCTGCCAACATCATCAGAGACCCACACCACCCTGGCCACACACTTATTTCACCGTTACCATCGAGAAGAAGGTACAGGAGCCTGAAAACTGTAACGTCCAGGTTCAGGAACAGCTACTTCCCCACAACCATCAAGGTATTAAACTCAACAACAAATAAGCTCTGAGCTGCAACAAACTATCATTATTATTGCACTCTATTTGCTATTTATTGAGTATGTGTGCATGTGTATACACACACTGAACTCTTTTTCTTCCCTCGTTATGTACTATGTTTACATATTGTGTTGTGCTGCAGCAAGCAAGAATTTCATTGCCCTATCTGGGCCACATGACAATAAAACTCTCTTGACTTGACTCTTGGATGCATGGAACAGGTGGATCGTGCATCAATAGACAATAAACAATATGTGCAGGAGTAGGCCACGTGATCACTGGAGGAGTTTTGGGATTCCACCGCGTGGCACCAGCAAAGGCTGTCTCGCCAACAGTCTGCCTGTCCCTTCCTTCTTTGTTATTTTAGAGTATGTGTTAAATGTAACGTTTAGTGTTCTTTAGCTGGTTTTATGTGTGGGGTAGGTGAAACTTTTTTTAATCCCTTACCTCGACGGAGATGCAATTTCTATTTTCCGTATCGTATCTCTGTCCGCACCGCGGCCTAACATCACTGACAGAAGCCTGCGGGACTTAACATCATGAAGCTGGCAGGCCCTTTGCCAAGGAGCAACCTCGAAGCTCCAACCCACGGGAGCCTGCGGACTTCAACATCGTGGAGCTCGCGGTCCCTGGCTAGGGACCGACTTCGGGAGCTCCAACCCGCGGTAGCTTCGATCGCCCGCTGCGGGAGCTCCCATCGCCCCGACGGAAGGTTCGACTGCCCCGGCCGTGGGAGAGTAAAAACGGAAGATTAGACTTTATTGCCTTCCATCACAGTGAGGAATGTGGGGAATCCGCTGTGATGTGATGGCTTATGTTAACTGGTATGTAGTTGTGTGGCTTGTTGCTTGGTTATAGTGGCTGTATTCGAATATCTCAATTGGTACATGTGACAATAAAAGACATTTGAAACCTTTGGACTAAGGAGTGAACTGAAAAAAGAAATCAATAGACAATAGACAATAGGTGCAGGAGTAGGCCATTCGGCCCTTCGAGCCAGCACCGCCATTCAATGTGATCATGGCTGATCATCTCCAATCAATTCCCCGCTATTTCTAAGAGCCCTATCTAGCTCTCTCTTGAAAGCATCCAGAGAACCCGCCCTCTACATACTAGGGACAATTTTACAGAAGCCAGTCTGCACATGTTTGGAGTGTGTGAGGAATTCAGATTCAGATTCAATTTTAATTGTCATTGTCAGTGTACAGTACAGAGACAACGAAATGCAAATGCATTGCTCGAGGAAACTGGAGCAAAGGAGCTCAAAAATATATAAAATTACACTAGGGACATTTTTTACATTTTAACCTACAATCCTGTATGTCTTTGGAGTGTGGAAGGAAACTGAAGATCTCGCAGAAAACCCACGCAGGTCACGGGGAGAACGTACAAACTCCATACAGACAGCACCCGTAGTCAGGATCGAACCCGGGTCTCTGGCGCTGTGAGGCAGCAACTCTACTGCTGCGCCACTGTGACTGCCCTCTAACATGAATTATATTTTTGGTTATAGTTATGGACTTGAACCCCAATATCCCTCTGTACATCAAAGATCTCTCTTACACCTAATACACGGCACAATGAAGAGACCTGAAACGATGCACAAAAATACTCAATTATTGTCACACAGATTCTCCATTAGAGCAAGTTATAATGCAAAATTGGCAGGAGAATGTGGTTGAGAGGGAGAGATGGATCCGGTTTCCTTCACTCCATAGATGCTGCCTCACCCGCTGAGTTTCTCCAGCATTTTTGTCTACCTTCGATTTTTCCAGCATCTGCAGTTCCTTTTTAAACTATTGAATGGTGGGGTAGACTTGATGGGGCGAATGGCCTTATTCTGTTCCTATCACTTGCCTCGTGATTCTGCTCTATCAAATCGCTGACACCAAGCAGCTCCCGATAAAAGTCCGAGCGTGTGTGACCGGCTTGTGACCTTTCAGCGGTCGGTTGCTTGTGACCAAGCTGACTTGTTTCCAGGGCTCGGCACATTTCTCAGCCCGCTCGCTGCCTCCTCAAGTTACCAGACAACTTCGTCAACAAGTTTTCCATTTAAGGGACACGCTGACTGATCTAAGGTTTCACTGCCCTGTCCAGGGACTGCCTGTTGCTGGATTTGCTCTGACTCCAGCCCTAGCAGTTGTGAATGCTCGCAAGGCAAGGCAAGGGAACACAACACAGTTCGGCAGAGGGACAGAGGCCCTTCAGCCCACCATGTCCGTATTGAACATGACGCCATGTTAAACTAACCTCCTCTGCCTCTACGTGATCCATACCCCATATCCACGTGCCCACCTAGAAGACCTTTAAATGCCTCTCACGTATCTGCTTCCACCACCAGCAAAATAGGGCAGCGGTAGAGTTGCTGCCTCACAGCGCCAGAGACCAGATAATGATCCTGACCTAGTGTGCTGTCTGTACCGAGTTTGTATGTTCTCCCTGTTGTGACAATGTGGGTTTTCTCCGGGTGCTCCGGTTTCCTCCCGCACTCCAAAGAGGTGCAGGTATGTGGGTTAATTGGCTTCTATAAATTGTCCCCAGTGTGTGTTGGATGGAGTGTACGGAGGATATGCTGGAGGAACTCAGCGGGTGAGGCAGCATTTGCGGAGAGAAGGAATTGGCAACGTTTCGGGTCGAGACCCTTCTTCAGACTGAGGGGCGATCGATCGCTGGTCGGCGTGGACTCGGTGGGCCATAGCATGTTTCCACGCTGTATCTCTAAACTAAACTATACACAACTGACAACACCTTCCGGTCAGTCCTCACCCTCTGTGTAGAAAAGGTGCCCTGCGTACCTCCATTGAACTTGCTCCTCTCACCTTAAACCTATGCCCTCTAGTCTTTGGCATTTCTGCCCAGGAATAAAGCTTCTGACTCTCTACTCTGTCTGTGCCTCTCATTATTTTTACACCAAGAAGTTACTTAAATCCTCGCACTACCACCCGTAACGGCCCTTGCGATCTCTGCCGCTGCCATAACACATGCACTCCAACCCCTACAGCCTGCATCTACCAACCGCCTACAACCTCCCTTGACACCACTAGAGATAGACAATAGACAATAGGGGCAGGAGTAGCCATTCGGCCCAGCACCGCCATTCAATGTGATCATGGCTGATCATACACAATCGGTACCCGGCTCCTGCCTTCTCCCCATATCCCCTGACTCCACTCTCTTCAAGAGCTCTATCTAACTCTCTCTTGAAAGTATCCAGAGAACCGGCCTCCACCGTCCTCTGAGGCAGAGAATTCCACAGACTCACAACTCTCTGCTCTCTGTCTGAAAAAGTGTTTCCTCATCTCCATTCTAAATGGCTTACTCCTTATTCTTAAACTGTGGCCCCTGGTTCTGGACCCCCAACATCGAGAACATGTTCCCCTCTAGTGTGTCCAATCCCTTAATAATCTTATATGTTTCAATAAGATCTCCTCTCATCCTTCTAAACTCCAGAGTATACAAGTCCAGCCGCTCCATTCTCCCAGCATATGACAGTCCCGCCATCCCGGGAATTAACCTTGTAAACCTACGCTGTACTCCCTCAATAGCAAGAATGTCCTTCCTCAAATGTGGGGACCAAAACTGCACACAATACTCCAGGTGTGGTCTCACTGGGGCCCTGGCATTAAGTAGGCAGGAGTAAGTATCTCTGGGTATCAACAACATGGACCAGGGCCCTGTGGATCAGTGTTTCCACACCTGAAAAAAAAACTCCTTCAATAAAACCTCAAATTTCCTGGGATTTGATGGTATTTCCTGAAATTTCCCGACTATGTGTTGTATGCGACGGCTGATGGGGTGGAAGGTAAAGACTAGGGGGGACTCTGTTGCGACTAGGAGGAGGGGACCAAGGGTGCAGCTTCGGGGTACCGAGCAGACACGTGCGAGGGCCTCAACTATGTTGGGAGAGGGGAACTCCCCCTTCCCCAAAGAATGAGGACATCTCGGATGTTCTAGTATGGAACACCTCATCTTGGGTGCAGATGAGGCGTAGACAGAGGAATTGTGAGTAGGCGATAGATTCCTTCTTTGCAGGAAGCAGGGTGGGAAGAAGTGTAGTCGAGATAGTTGTGGGAGTCAGTGGGTTTGTAATAGATCTCAGTCAATAGTCTATTTCTTGTGATGGAGACAGTGAGATCAAGAAAGCGTAGGGAGGTGTCGGAGATGGTCCAAGTAAATTTGAGTGCAGGATGAAAATTGGTGGTGAGGTTGATGAAGTCCATGAGTTCTGCATGGGTGCAGGAGGTAGCACCGACGCAGTCATCAATGCTGACTGGTTAGCATGCAACATAAGTTTTTCACCGTACCTCGGTACTAATATGAATCACCATTAGACACAGGCGAGGTGCGGGAAGATTGGAGGCTGGCTAATGTTGTGGCATTCTTTGCATTTTGTACTATCATAGCCTGGCCTTTGGCCCAACATGCCCCATCTACACTACTCCCACCTGCCTGGGTTTGGCCCATATATCTCTAAACCTGCCCAATCCATGTACCTCTCCAAATGTTTCTCAAATGTTGGGATAGTCCCAGCCTCAACTACCTCCCCCGGCAGCTCGTTGCATACACCCACCACCCTTTGTGTGAAAAGGTTACCCCTCAGGTTCCTCAGTTACCCACCTGCCTGTGTCTACATGATCTATTCCTCTCATGGTTTTGTACACCGCTGTAAGATCACCTCTATTCCTGCACTCCAAGGAACAGAGTCACAGCCTACTCAACCTCTCCCTGTAGCTCAGACCCTCCAGTCCTGGCAACATCCTCGTAAATCTTCTCTGCGCCCTTTCCAGCTTGACAGCATCTTGCCCACAACATGATGCCCAAAACTAAACACAATACTCTAAATGTTCCTCCTTTTTGCTTTAGGGGCAGCATGGTGGCGCAGCAGTAGAGTAGCTGCCCTTCAGCACCAGAGACGCAGGTTCGATCCCGACTACGGGTGCTGTCTGTACAGAGCATGTACGTTCTCCCCGTGACCTGCGTGGAGTTTTTCCGAGATCTTCGGTTTTCTCCCACACTCCTTAGACGTGCAAGTTTGTAGGTTAATTGGCTTGGATTCAGATTCAGATTCAGATTCAACTTTAATTGTCATTGTCAGTGTACAGTACAGAGACAACAAAATGCATTTAGCATCTCCCTGGAAGAGCGACATAGCATATGATTTTAATAAATATTTACATTAGCATATATACAGACATAGTGTTTTTCCTGTGGGAGGAGTGTCCGGGGGGGGGGTGATTGGCAGTCACCGAAGTACGTTGTTGAGTAGAGTGACAGCCGCCGGGAAGAAGCTGTGCGGCATCGGAGGGACCTGTAGCGCCACCCGGATGGTAGGATGATAAACAGTCCATGGTTGGGGTGAGAGCAGTCCTTGGCGATGCTGAGCGCCCTCCGCAGACAACGCTTGCTTTGGACAGACTCAATGGAGGGGAGCTAGGAACCGGTGATGCGTTGTGCAATTTTCACCACCCTCTGCAAGGCCTACCGGTCGGAGACAGAGCAGCTGCCATACCATACTGTGATACAGTTGGTAAGGATGCTCTCGATGGTGCAGCGGTAGAAGTTCACCAGGATCTGAGGAGACAGATGGACCTTCTTCAGCCTCCTCAGGAAGAAGAGACGCTGGTGAGCCTTCTTGATCAGAGTTGAGGTATTTGGGTCCAAGAGAGGTCATCGGAGATGTTAACACCCAGGAACCTGAAGCTAGAAACACGTTCCACCTCCCTTGGGTTTGTATACTTGGTATAAGTGTGAATTGCCCCCAGTGTGTGCAGGCTTGTGTTAGCGTGCGGGGATCCTTGTGTCGGCGCAGACGCGGTGGGTTGAAGGGCCTATTTCCACGCTGTATCTCTAAAAGTCGAAAGGCCCCGAAATATCCTTTTAAACCGCAGTTGAAACTGTTGTATAATCTGTCGATTGTTTAACCCTGAAGGAGTCTGAAGAAGGGTCTCGACCCGAAATGTCACCTATTCCTTTTCTCCAGAGTTGTTGCCCATCCCGCTGAGTTACTCCGGCATTTTGTGTCTGATTTTTTAACTCATCCCTTTGCGTACATCAAACTGATGTGCCGGGAGAGGAGAGGCGAGGCGAGGCGAGGCGAGGCGAGGCGAGGAGAGGAGAGGAGAGGAGAATGGAGGAGAGGAGAGGAGAATGGAGAAGAGTAGAGGAGAGGGAAGGGGAGGAGGAGAGGAGCGGGGAGGAGAGGAGAGGAGAGGGACGTCGGTTCGCGGGAACTGCTCCAGTGCATCGAGCGCGCGGGCCGACGGTATTCATGTATAACATATGCAGAAATAATTTTGCCATGCCGTTGTATATGTGGCAAATAAAGCAACATTGACTCGTGACTATGGAACAGTACAGCACAGGAACGGGCCCTTCAGCCCACAATAGAATTCATTGCCATCGATGATCCCTCTCACTTTAAATGTTTAAGAAAGAACTGCAGATGCTGGAAAAATCGAAGGTAGACAAAAGTGCTGGAGAAACTCAGCGGGTGAGGCAGCATCTATGGAACGAAGGAATAGGTGATGTTTCGGTTCGAGACCAAAAACGTCACCTACGCGTTTCAGTGATTGCTGAACCAGACTAGGGGATGCTGAGAAACTCACCGGGCTGGGTTTCTCCTCTTTTTTATCTCCCCCCACCCCACCCCAACGCCCAGCTTCATCTGGGTCTCGACTCAAAAAAATTCCTTCGTGACTGTCTCACCCCTGAGATTCTCCAGCATTTTTGTCTACATTTTCCAGCATCTACAGTTCCTTCTTAAACATTTCCTGCGAAATCTCCTCAAAAATGCCCAGTTTATCCAAGTCTCCTCACGGCTTTCCAAAGACAGATACCCTCTCTCCAGGCAACCCCCTGGTAAATCCCCTTTCCATCCAACTCTAAAGCCCACTCTCCGCCTTGCTTTAATGGGGCCGCCCCCAACGCCCACACTCCTCAGTCTGAAGAAGGGTCTCGACCCGAAACGTCACCTATTCCTTCGCTCCATAGATGCGTGACCTCACCCGCTGATTCTTTTCTCCAGCATTTTTTTTTCCCACTCTCACGACAAAGCACATTTTCCTCACTGGAAAAAAAGGTTGTGACTGTCTACCCTATCTAAGCCTCTCATAATGTTCAGGTATCTCTTCAGCCTCCGATTATCCAGACAAAACGGTCCAAGTATTTCCAAGTCTCCTCACGGCTAATACCCTCTCATCCAGGCAACATTTTGGTAAATCTCCTCTGCACCCTCTCCAAAGCCTCCACATCCTTGCTGTAATGGGGCTGATCTTAAATGTTGGGATAGTCCCAGCCTGTGAAAAATATCCATCTTCTAGATGGAACGCATCCTCAGTGATGTGACCTGGGGGTCATCGGGTGTTTCGGGTCTCACAACATCAGACACCCTCGCCCATGCGACCCAGCCGGGGTTGATCAGGCCCCGACTTGCGTCCCAGCAGCAACCGCCCACGGATCGGCCATCTTAGTAACCACTCTGCAGGGTTTGGGAGACTCTAGTGCGTGGAGGGACTGGGCTCTGTGGGGGTGAGTCCCGGCCGGGCTCCTCCTGCATCTCACCAGGTTCAAGGCCTGTGCGTGCGCTGCACCTCTATCTCCTTCTCCGAGCATTTCATTCTCGCCTGATGGATATTTAGGCCATGGTGGTTCATTGGGCCTTTCCGTAGATTTATTGGGTGACTTTCTCACGAAAGACACATACTGGGGTGCTAACCCAGCCTGTCCCGGGTGCCGTCCTTCCGTGCCGTCAACTGTCTCTCCAGTAGTCACCAAACTATTCCTGGTTGTCACTCAATCTTTTCCTAGGTGCCACTGGCCTCAACTGCCTCCTCTGGTAGCTCGTTCCATACACCCAACACCCTTTGTGTGAAAAAGTTACCCCTCAGATTCCTATAAAATCTTTTCCCCTTCATCTTAAACCCATGTCCACAAGTCCCCGATTCCCCTACTCTGGGCAGGAGACTCTGTGCATCTATGCGATCTATTCCTCTCATGATTTTGTGCACCTCTATAAGATCATACTCATCCTCCTGCGCTCCAAGGAATATAGACCCAGCCTGCTCAGCCTCTCCCTATAGCTCACACCCTCTAGTCCAGGCAACAGCCTCGTAAATTCTCTCTTTGCCGTTTCCAGCTTGACAACAAACTACCATTTCACCACTTGTGTTGCCTTTGTAAAAACCTGTAGTTCATGATAGTTTATTCTATAGGACTTTGGTTAGGCTGCATTTGGAGTATTGTGTGTAGTTCTGGTTACGTGAAGAATGTGGGGGCTTTGGAGAGGGTGCAGAGGAAGTTTACCAGAACGCTGACTGGATTAGAGGGTTTCAGCTACAGGGAGAGGTTGGACAGACTTGGATTGTTTTCTCCGGAATGTCGAAGATTCAAGGGAGACTTAATGGTTATGAGAGGCAGGGATAGGGTAGATAGGGTAGACATTCAGAACCTTTCCCCCCCCCAGGGTGGAAATGTCCAATACTAGGGGGCGTAGCTATAAGGTGAGAGGGGGGAAAGTTTAAAGGAGATGTGCGGGGCAGGTTTTTTTTTCACAGAGGGTGGTGGGTGCCTGGAACGCATTGCCAGGGGTGGTGATGGAGGCAGATACGATAGTGGTGTTTAAAAGGCTCTTGGATAGGCACATGGATATGCAAGGTATGGAGGGATATGGAATACAGGCAGATGACAATAGACAATAGACAATAGGTGTAGGAGTAGGCCATTCGGCTCTTCGAGCCAGCACCGCCATTCAATGTGATCATTGCCGATCATCCACAATCAGTACCCCGTTCCTGCTTCAGATCAGATTAACTTGGAATCATGTTTGACACAAACATTGTGGGCTGGAGGGCCTGTTCCTGTGTAGGAAGGAACTGCAGATGCTGGTTTACACTAAAGATGGACACAAAAAGCTGGAGTAACTCAGCGGACAGGCAGCATCTCTGGAAAGAGGGAATAGGTGACCTTTCGGATCAAGACCCTTCTTCAGACCGAGAGTCGGGAGAGAGAGAAAGTAAAGATATGAAGAGGTACAAAGAACAAATGAATAAAAGATACATTTTTCAAGATACCTGCTTTCACGAGAGAGCTAGATAGGGCTCTTGAAGATAGCGGAGTCAGGCAGGATAACTCAAAGCCAGCAATGATGATCAAGGAAAGGTGGAGCCCACAATGGTCCATTGTTAGCTGTGGGGAAGATGATAATGAGTGAACCTAACGAGTGAAACAGTGAAACTCAGGAGGACGACAGTGAAACTAGTACGATGACTGGGGTGGGAGAGGGACGGAGAGAGAGAGGATGCAAGGGGTACTTGAAGTTAGATAAATCAATTCCTATGTCCTATGTCCTATGAATGGAGCAGCTGGGCTTATATACTCTGGAGTTTAGAAGGATGGGAGGGTATCTCATTGAAACATTTAAGATTGTTAAGGGTTTGGACACGCTAGAGGCAGGAAACATGTTCCCGATGTTGGGGGAGTCCAGAACCAGGGGCCACAGTTTAAGAGTAAGGAGTAAGCCATTTAGAACGGAGACGAGGAAACACTTTTTCTCACAGAGAGTTGTGAGTCTGTGGAATTCTCTGCCTCAGAGGCCGGTGGAGGCAGGTTCTCTGGATGCTTGAGTAGGCCGAATTGCCTACTCCTGCACTTATTGTCCATGTCCTATGTCCTATGAGCTCACACATCTCCGTGATCTGCTGTCACGGTGGCGTAGAGGTAAAGTTGCTGCCTTACAGTGAATGCAGCGCCGGAGACCCGGGTTCGATCCCGACAAAGGGTGCTGCCTGCACGAATGTTGTTCGTTCTCCCCGTGACCTGCGTGGGTTTTCTCCGAGATCTTCGGTTTCCTCCTACGCTCCAAAGACATACTGGTTTATAGGCTAATTGGCCTGGTAAATGTAAAAATTGTCCCTAGTGTGTGTGGGATAGTGTTAGTGTGCGGGGATCGCTGGTCGGCGCGGACCCAATGGGCTGAAGGGCCTGTTTCCACGCTGTACCTCTAACCTAAACTTCACATTGAGATTACCAACAATATCTGTGAAAGGGGCCTTAAATGGACAGAAAACACAAAAGAGACACACATGCTCAGGGTCCGGAGTTTAAATTCCCAGTATCTGGCATGTAAACAGGCCCTTCGGCCCGGCGAGTCCATGCCAACAATAGACACAAAATGCTGGAGTAACTCAGCGGGACAGGCGGCATTTCCGGAGAGAAGGAATGGGTGACGTTTCGGGTCGAGACCCTTCTTCAGACTGACATGAAGTCCGAAGCCAGTCTGTTGAAGGGTTCGACCCGAAACGTCACGGGGAGAACGCACAACCTCTGTACAGACAACACCCATGGTCAGGATCGAACCGGGGTCTCTGGCGCTGTGAGGCAGCGGCTGAACCAGCTAGTGCCATATTGAATGACAGGGGGGGGGGGGGGGGGGGGGGGGGGGGGGGGGGGGGGAGAACGCCATCAATGGTTTGAACAATCCTAAATGAAGCTCTGAGGCAGTTGTGCATTCAGTATGTGGAGCTAGCCAGCTGTGAAACTTTACGGTCTATAAAAGCTGACAACCCAATCTAGGGAGATTGATTACTGTCTGTGCCTACAGGGGTATAATCCTGACCTCAACCACCGAGCGACGGACCGCTGCAAGGTCATTGAATGTATACACTCCCATTCTGCTCCCAGTCTCCGATGGATGTGCCCATGTGATGGAACATAACCTTGCATCTCCCCACAAATAAAACAAAATGGGTGGTACAGCGGTAGAGTTGCTGCCTCACAGCGCCAGAGACCCGGCTTCCATCCTGACTATGGGTGCTGCCTGTACGCAGTTTGTACGTTCTCCCCGTGACCTGCGTGGGTTTTTCTGGGTGCTCCGGTTTCCTCCCACACTCCAAAGACGTCCAGGTTTGTAGGCTAATTGGCTTCAGTGCTAATGGTAAATTGTCCCTAATGTGTGTAGGATAGTGTTAGTGTAGGGGATGATCGCTGGTCGGCACGGATTCGATGGGCCGAAGGGGCTGTTCCCCCGCTGAATCTCTCAAAACTAAAGAGCAATCACCCTACTCCTATCCCCCGCCCTCGTACACTCATCTTGCAATCCATGCCCATAACTTCCCATTCATCCCCTCTCTCTCCCATCCCCATCTCTCCCCTTCCAACTATCTACCTCCCTCTAACTTTACACTTCACCCCTCTTCTCTCCGCAGAGTCGTACAGCATGGAAACAGGCCCTTCGGCCCAACTTGCCCAGCACTTGGGCAACCAAGGAATAGCTAAGGATTAGACAATAGACAATAGGTGCAGGAGTAGGCCATTCGGCCCTTCAAGCCAACACCGCCATTCAATGTGATCATGCCTGATCATCCACATTCAGTATCCCGTTCCTGCCTTCTCCCCATATCCCCATGACTCCGCTATCTTTAAGAGCCCTATCCAGCTCTCTCTTGAAAACATCCAAAGAATCGGCCTCCACTGCCTTCTGAGGCAGAGAATTCCACAGATTCACAACTCTCTGGATTAGAGGGATATGGGCCAAACGCAGGCAGGTGGGACCAGTGTAGATGGGGCATGATGGTTGGTGTGGGCAAGTTGGGCCGAATGGCCTGTGTCCACGCTGTATCACACTATCACTGACTCCACGACCCAAAACAACTCACGCCACTCTTTTGACGATTTGGCTTGGAAAGTTCAGCATGTCCTTATCTCAACTCTCAACAACTTCTACAGATGCACCATAGCATTTTATCGGGATGCATCACAGCTTGGTTTGGGAACAGCTCCATCCAAGATCGCAAGAAATCGCAAGAGAATTGTGGTCGCAGCCCAGACCATCACACAAACCAACCTCCCTTCCATTGACTGCATCGACAACTCACACTGCCTCGGCAAGGCCAGCAGCATAATCAAGGACCAGTCTCACCCCGGCCACTCCCTACTCTCCCCTCTCCCCTCTCCCGTCAGACAAGACGTACAAAAGTGTGAAAACGAACACACACCTCAGGATTCAGGGACAGTTTCTTCCCAGCTGTTATCAGGCAACTGAACCATCCTATGAACAACTACAGGGCGATCCTGACCTACTGACCTCATGCACAGTCACGGTGGCGCAGCGGTAGAGTTGATACTTTAGGGCGAATGCAGCGAATAGACCCGGGTTCGATCCCGATTATGGGTGCTGTCTGTACGGAGTTTGCACGTTCTCCCCATGACCTGCGTGGGTTTTCTCCAAGATCTTCGGTTTCCTCCCACACTTCAAAGAAGTACAGGTTTGTAGGTTCATTGGCTTGGTATAAATGTAAAATATTATCCCTAGTGTGTGTAGGATAGTGTTAGTGTGTTGGGGATCGTTAGTTGGCGCGGACCCGGTGGGCCAAAGGGCCTGTTTCCGCGCTGTATCTCTAAACTAAACTAAACTATCATTTACCTCATTGGAGACCCTCGGACTATCGTTAATTGGACATTACTGGACTTTATTTTGCACTAGTCATAGAGCGATACAGTGTGGAAACAGGCCCTTCGGCCCAACATGCCCACACCGACCAACAATGTCCGAGCTACACTAGTCCCACCTGCCTGCGTTTGGCCCATATCCCTCCAAACCTGTCCTATCCATGTACCTGTCTGAATATTGCTTAAACGTTGGGATAGTCCCAGCCTCAACTACATCCTCTGGCAGCTTGTTCGATACACCCACCACCCTTTGTGTGAAAAAGCTACCTCAGATTCCAATTAAATCTTTTCCCATTCACCTTAAACCTAAATTCTGCTTCTCGATTCCCCCACTCTGGGCAGAGACTCTGTGCGTCCACCCGATCTATTCCTCTCATGATTTCATTCACCTCTATAAGATCATCCCTCATCCTCCTGCGCTCCAAGGAATAGAGTCCCAGCCTGCTCAACCTCTCCCTGTAGCTCGGGCCTTTGAGTCCTGGCAACATCCTCATAAATCTTCTCCGTACCCTTTCCAGCTTGGCAACCTGACAACTAGATGTTATCCCTTAATCATGTATCTGTACACTGTGAACGGCTCGATTGTAATCATGTATTGTCTTTCCGCTGACTGGTTAGCACGCAACAAAAAAGCTTTTCACTGTACCTCGATACACGTGACAGTAAACTCAACAGAACTTAATCAAATGCAACACAGGACAAAAACTGCAATAGTCTTTGCAATAGTCAGTATCGGAAGCAAGCAGATGTGCACTCGTTAGCATGCCATGAAAGCTTTTCACTGTACCTCAGTATACGTGACATTAAACACAGCAACATAGAAAACAGGTGCAGGAGTAGGCCATTCGGCCCCTCGAGGCAGAACTGCCATTCAATATGATCATGGCTGATCATTCAAAATCAGTACCCCGTTCCTGCTCCCCCCCCCCCCCCCAACATATCCCCTGATTCCGTTAGCCCGAAGAGCCAAATCTAACTCTCTCTTGAATGCATACTTCTGTGGCAGAGAATTCCACAGATTCACAACTCTCTGTGTGAAAAAGTTTTTCCTCATCTCAGTCCTAAATGGCCGACCCCTAAATGGTGTGACCCCTGGTTCCGGACTCCCCCAACATGGGGAACATTTTTCCTGCATCTAGCCAGTCCAATCCCACAAGAATTTTGCACGTTTCTATACAATTCCATAACAATAAAGGAAGCGTCAGGCTAAATAAAGGACACTCACCTCACTGACTATGGTGGAGGCGTATCGGTCCCTGCTGTACACCCAGCCATCCACACATGGCTCCGTTTGCCTTATTGTCTGGTTGAGACCCTCTTGCTCCTGCCTCTTGAACCTGCTGCACCTGCTGTAGACTAGCTTGCCGCCCTCCACATTGAAGGGCAGCAGTAGACTTTGGTTCATGGAGGCAGCTTGCTCAAAGGTGACGTTGGGGGAGTCGTGGAGACGGCAGTGGTGCTGGGGAGTGTCGGCCAGGAACACCATCGACAGGCCCACGTAGCCATTCGGGATGATTCCGATACTGAGCAGAAAGAAGATTCGCTTCTGGTAAAAACCCCACTCCCCCAGGAACGCAGTGGCCTTATCGTAATCCTGCATCTCTCGCGCCTTCTTTTTTTTTTTGCAAAGCTTTAGTTTATCGCCTTCAAAAAGTTAACCGGTCTGCGGTCGACCACCTCCACTTGGAAAGAAGCTCCTCGTCGGAAACCCCACGCCGCTCGAAACCCCACGCCTCGGGATAATTTCCAATCAGAACAAGCAGAAACAAAATGCATGAACCTGTCGTGGTGTTCAGCAAAGAGTCGACAGAGAGATCAGCTCGACAGCAACATGTTCGTTACCACGCAGCAACTAATCTGAGCTTATTGCATGTTCATGCTTCACCAGGTGAATAGAGACCTTTCACTGAAATATCCCACTCTATCTGACCATTTGTGAAACAGGCTTCTTTCTTGCCCTCTCCCTCCTGCACCACCTCCCCATGCCTTATGTGCCTTAATTGGCTGCTACTCGATTGAGTGACATGGCTTCTCCAAGCCTATTAATACATGCCTCCAATCTTTCTATGAACAAGAGGATATCACAGAATCTCGTTATTAATATCTAAATGATATCAGTAGTAGTGACAAGCTAATGGCTTTAACAGATCGTAGTTAAAACAAGATTGTTACTGATTAGTGGAGGGCAAACGTGAGTTCTTCACCCCAAAGATAGCACAACCTTTATATTTCTTTGCTCTCTATCTTTGCTTTTAATGCTTAAATGACAGTTTAGCGTAGTGTGATGTGGTGTAGTGTAGTGTAGTCTGGTGTAGTGTGGTGTAGTGTGGTGTAATGTAGTGTAGTGTAGTACAGTGTAGTACAGTGTAGTGTAGTATAGTACAGTGTAGTGTAGTAGTGTAGTGTAGTACAGTGTAGTGTAGTACAGTGTAGTGTGTAGTGTAGTAGTGTAGTGTGTAGTGTAGTGTGTAGTGTAGTACAGTGTAGTGTAGTGTGTAGTGTAGTACAGTGAAGTGTGTAGTGTAGTGTGTAGTGTAGTGTAGTGTGTAGTGTAGTACAGTGTAGTGTAGTACAGTGTAGTGTAGTACAGTGTAGTGTGTGTGTAGTGTAGTGTAGTGTAGTGTGTAGTGTAGTACAGTGTAGTGTAGTACAGTGTAGTGTGTAGTGTAGAAGTGTAGTACAGTGTAGTGTAGTGTAGTGAAGTGTGTAGTGTAGTGTAGTGCAGTGCAGTGTAGTGTGTAGTGTAGAAGTGTAGTACAGTGTAGTACAGTGTAGTGTAGTGTAGTACAGTGTAGTGTAGTGTGTAGTGTAGTGTAGTAGTGTAGTGTAGTGTAGTGTAGTGTAGTGTAGTACAGTGTAGTGTAGTGTAGTGTAGTGCAGTGTAGTGTAGTACAGTGTAGTGTAGTGTAGTACAGTGTAGTGTAGTGTAGTACAGTGTAGTGTAGTGTAGTGTAGTACAGTGTAGTGTAGTGTAGTGTAGTGTATAGTACAGTGTAGTGTAGTGTAGTACAGTGTAGTGCAGTGTAGTGTAGTGTAGTACAGTGTAGTGTAGTACAGTGTAGTAGTGTAGTGTAGTACAGTGTAGTGTAGTGTAGTACAGTGTAGTGTAGTACAGTGTAGTACAGTGTAGTGTAGTACAGTGTAGTGTAGTGTATTGTAGTGCAGTGTAAACTCTAGAATATCCAAGCCCAGCCGTTCCATTCTCTCAGCATATGACAGTCCCGCCACCCCGGGAATTAACCTTGTAAACCTACGCTGCACTCCCTCAATAGCAAGAATGTCTTTCCTCAAATTAGGGGACCAAATTCAGGAGGTTGTGTGCGTGTGGCAGAGCTGTGGACTGGGCAAGGCCTTATTTACCCAAGATGTTTAACTTGCCTTCTGGGATCCGTCAGTATTAAATTCCCGTGCTGTCCCAGTTTTAAGTTATCGCAAACTCCTACGTCACTGGCCGACCCTGGCTGGAGTGATCATAGAGTGATACAGCATGGAAACAGGCCCTTCGGCCCAACTTCCCCACACTGGCCAACATGTCCCATCTACACTAGTTCCACCTGCCCGCGTTTGGCCCATATCCCTCTAAACTTGTCCTATCCATGTACCTGTCTAAATGTTTCTTAAATGCTTCATAAGTGCAGCGTGGGTTCACCAGGTTAATACCCGGGATGGGTCGGCTGGGCTTGTATTCGCTGGAATTTAGAAGGATGAGAGGAGATCTTATAGAAACATAAGAAACTCTTAGAGGATTGAACAGGCTAGATGCAGGAAAAATGTTCCCGATGTTGGGGGAGTCCAGAACCAAGGGTCACACTCTCAGAATAAAGGGGAGGCCATTTAGAACGGAGGAAAAACTTTTTCACCCAGAGAGTTGTGAATCTGTGGAATTCGCTGCCACAAAAGGCAGTGGAGGCCAATTCATTGGGTGTTTTCAAGAGAGAGTTAGATTTAGCTCTTAGGGCTATCGGAATCAAGGAAATTGGGGTGAAAGCAGGAACGGGGTACTGATTTTAGATGATCAGCCATGATCATATTAAATGGCTGTGCTGACTTGAAGGGCCGAATGGCCTCCTCCTGCTCCTATTTTTTCTATGTTTCAATGTTGCGACTGTCCCTGCCTCAACTACCTCCTCTGGCAGCTCGTTCCATACACCCTTGTGTGGAAAAAATACCCCTCGGGTCCTTTTTACATTTTTTTCCCCTTAACTTAAACTTACGTCCTCTGGTTCTTGATTGCCCTACTCTGGGCAAGAGGGAGAACGTGCAAACTCCGTACAGGCAGCAGCCATAGTCAAGACCAATAGACAATAGACAATAGGTGCAGGAGTAGGCCATTCGGCCCTTCGAGCCAGCACCGCCATTCAATGTGATCGTGACTGTTCATCCATAATCAGTACCCCGTTCCTGTCTTCTCCCCATATCCCCTGACTCCGCTATCTTTAAGAGCTCTACTAGCTCTCTCTTGAAAGTATCCAGAGAACCGGTCTCCACCGCCCTCTGAGGCAAAGAATTCCACAGACTCACAACTCTCTGTGTGAAAAAGTGTTTTCTCGTCTCCGTTCTAAATGGCTTACCCCTTATTCTTAAACTGTGGCCCCTGGCTCTGGAACTCCCCCAACTTCGGGAACATGTTTCCTGCCTCTAGCGTGTCCAAACCCTTAACAAGCTTATATGTTTCAATAAGATACCCTGTCATCCTTCTAAACTCCAGAGTATACAAGCCCAGCCGCTCCATTCTCTCAGCATATGACAGTCCCACCATCCCGGGAATTAACCTGGTGAACCTACGCTGCACTCCCTCAAAAGCAAGAATGTCCTTCCTCAAATTAGGGGACCAAAACTGCACACAATACTCCAGGTTTGGTCTCACTTGGGCCCTGTACAACTGCAGAAGGACCTCTTTGCTCCTATATTCTAACCAAATAGCAAACCCGGGTCTCTGGCATTGTGTTCCATTATATTGCCCAAATCCTGCAAGAGACTCTGTGGGTCAACGCAAACCATTCCCCTTGTGATTTAGAAAAATAGGTGCAGAAGGAGGCCATTTGGCTCTCTGAGCCTGGCACTGCATTTAAAACATGGAATGGAATAGCATTAAAAGGTATTTATAAAATTGTATTCAAGTTTTATAAGATTGGCCTCTGAATTAATAGGGGACCAAAATTGCACACAGTACTGATGACCGCCTGCTCCTAAATATAAACCTCTGGGGTCTGCGTGTGAAGCTGCCGCTGACTCTGACAACTGTTTGATTTGCAAGCTGCACTAAGAGCACGGCTAATGCCTCTCTCAACTTACCCAGTCCGCCTGTCACGCACGAGGGGCCATTGCCCCAGCATGGCCACAGGCAAACTCGAGGAACAGCACCCAGCCGTGTTCATAAGATCATGACTTTAGTTTAGTAAAAGCCCTGTCCCATGTTACGAGTTCATTCCAAGAGCCCTCCCGAGTTGAAAAATAAAATCGGCAAATAACCCTGGTCTGGCAATGGGTTAAAATAAAATGTTTCGAACTTGTTCGTTAAACCATCCTGCAATTGACAGGATGTGGTCCAGAGGATCATACATAACCCTTGCTGCTGATGTTGTAGCAGTCCTGATGGAGTGCTAGAAATTAGTATCTACTCCTGTATAAGCCAAAAACCCCGTTTTAACCTCCTGGAAATGATCTGAACTGATACGAGGTATGAGGTTATTGTACCTAACAAACATTGCTAGTATCAGAGCATCTAAGGCTCTAGATGACCTTGATGTATTGTTGTTGTAATGTGTGACCATACATAACCGAAAGGTGCATGGGGTATGCCATGAGAACTAGTTTGACCTGACTCCCCTGGGCTGCCCTGCTTAACTAAATCGTAACATGAAATATTATATTATTAGCAGGTGTACCCATCCTGTCCAGTCGCAATTTTTTTGTAATCACTGGACCAGTTGTGCTGAGAACAGCGCCAATGGAATAACTACCTTATGAAAGCCGAACCAAAGATAGGGATATAACTGGAGCCCGCTGATTAAGTAGTGTTAACACAATGTCAATATCCCGTGTACTTGGGTCTGGGAGAACTAGTGTTAAAGATATCCTAATGAACTGGATATCAGAGGATGAGACCCGACAGAAAACGGGTCCCGCTCGCTGCAGCAAATATGATGAGAAAGCACGTTGGCACAGTTAATGGGACTATAACTAATTTATTGTCCAGGACCCATTTGAAATGAAGTCTAAGACATCAGTGTCCGTGCCGTATTATATGTAGCATAGCATTTAAACAGAACGCTCCCATCTCCCAAAGAGGAAATGTCCTGCTTTATTGGTGCTATCCCTGCACTCTGCAGTGAGCACTACATGGATCAGTCTGACAACCCAAGCCGCAGGAGCAGTCTTCCCAGATACTGTAAGCCAATGAATTGATTAATCATGCAGAGGCTGGTTCCCCAAGTCCCAGGCTGAACCAGCAAAGTTTATGTTTAGAAACCCCATATAGGGTTCTGCTATAATTCCCAACATTTGTGGGAAACCATGGTTACATAGGCCAGTCAGACAGTACGAAAACCCTGAAGCGGGATCTTGCTGAATTATTGCAAGATGAGGCAATTGGAGCAATGACATAAAAGAACATTCCTCCCCCGTGTAGCGAGAATGTATCCCTCGCCACTATGATGCCACATGTCTTACAACCGGTGAATGAGCCTGCAAACATATTAACATTCGGTGTTCCATCGAGCCATTATGTCATAAAATACTTTGTGATCCAACATCCATTCTGTGTTGTCATTGATTTTACGTGATGATACAACAGCGTCAAATAAGGTTGGGTAAATTATGACAAGATACTTTGGCTTTATAGCACCCATGTGACCAACATATGCCACCACCACAGTGTATCAACCTGGAACTGAGCATGCAGATCATGCATATCCGCAATAACCCTTTAACCCATAGTATGCACCTAGTGTCTATAGGTAGTTGATACCAATAACTGAAGAATGGATAATTCATGCAAATCCCATCTGCCTCCGTAACGAGAGATGGCATTCGTAATTTTCCTTCTTGAGCACTAGCATCAGTGTGTAATATAACTGAAAATTTATTGACCAAACTGCTGGAGCAATGCTAAATATTGTTCGTCCACCATTGCGACTTTAGTGGCTTCAGCTGGTAATAGCATAGGTCTGTTAACAATGACCTAAATGGCACTTGAGCGGTTACTACTTTGCACATTGTAAGTTCTGATAATGCAAAGGCCCAATTGCACAGCTGAAACACAGCTGCTATATTGCCAATTACACTTGATGTATAGAAGACTGCTTGATAACAAGGTTGTTACAGGCTTCTGCTGATTCCAATCTCTTGCCTCAGGGCAAGCTACAGCCAAATGAATAATTAAGGGTAAAACCGAATAATTAATAAATGTAGTTGGTATCAACAAATTTTACTGGATGAATGAGGAAGCTCAATTTCTCAAATCTAGTTGCGGCTGAAACAGTTGAACACAGCGTTTTGAATATCAGCCAGATAAGCCATAATAAGTGTTTTTGAGCTCTGAGCAGTCCCAGCACCGGTTTAGTAATTTGGTAGATGACCTGTGAGCTGAAGTAGCCCATTTGCAACACATTAACTGTTATCATAGCCCCATCCAGATAAATTCCAAATGTCTCCTGGGATCCCTGTGAATGGGACCTGAATAGTATGCATCTTTGAATTTGATGCATGTAATAAAAGTCCTAAAGAAATCAGTTTGTTAGACAGTTACAAAGTTTCATATACTGAAAAATCTATGTTGCACATGCGAGTTAATCAATTATGAACCAACATTGACTCCATCTTTCATAATGAACAGGCCACGCCTGCCATAATTCCGTGCCTGCCTTGAATGACAAGTCTGGCCAGATTCTCGAGCCTGTCTCGAAAGGTGATCCTGACCATAATACTGAGCCTGCCTCTAAAGACAACTCTGGCCATAATATACTGTGCCTGAGCCTGCCTCGAAAGATAACACTGGCCCCAATTGCAAGCCAAGCTTGGTACCTTTGTATGCTGTGCAATAATAACCCAATCTCACCTTATCATTTTAGTATATAACTGATCTGAGTCTCATGTTATCATTGTCTTTTGTACAAAAAACAATTGTAAATGTTACTAACTTGTAAATGGTCCACTTACCCCATGTTTTGGAAGAACCAGACCCACCTACCTCCATGGTTACCGGTGGTCTATGGTAAGCTCAATGGCCCCTGATGTGGGTTCTATTCCCATCCTTGATTCCATATTTCCTGAGACCGGTTTGGACCTTGGCCTGAAAGCCTCTGCCCAGCTTTCAAGCTGCCACCAGATTCAGTGAACTGCTTACTGCCGATGAGGCGTGGGGTGTGTCGTCGCCGATACGATGTATGTTGATACCTTGATCAGTCCGCCAGCTTTACCTTCCTCATCCAGGTATACCTGTTGGATAAGTCTTACCTGAAGACCCCTGATAGCGCCGTTCACTGCCGGCACTTGTAGGGTGAGGGGAAACTCTGGCCCCTTCCGGGTTTTCTGCCGATGGCTGGAACCAATTCTTCCGGCAGTAACCCCTTTGCTTGCGAGCATTTCCTCGCACTCCCCTCCACAGAGGGGGAGATTCGGAGGCAGCCCTGAAAACAGGTGCTGCTGCTGGCCCCTGAGGATACCTGTGCTGACATGGCCCCTCCTACGGACCTATATCAGGACTTTAGTTCTGAGTCAGACTGAAAACTGACCCTGAATGCACCCCTCCTCAGAGAGGGAGACATTGTGCAGCCCTGAAACAGGTGCCGCTGCCGCGGGTTCCCGAGGAGACCCGCGCTGGTAACTCCCTCCTACGGAGTATATCATAGTGGAGCACCTCTCCATCAGGTGCTCCATGTGGGTTTGATCATTCAAAGACGTTATCCATTGAAGGAGGGGATCCACTCCATCAGGAATCCTCCTGGCCCGCCTCATTTGAGTCAACGGGCCACTTCCCTACGCTCCCCTTCTGAGAGAGGGAGATATAATTTAGTGCCCCTTCTCAGAGAGGGAGTGGCTAACCCTCCAAGTGGGGTTACCTCGGTGCTACCGGCACCAGTCTGAAGCCGCTGGCTCCACCGCCGCCCGCTACCCGCACTTCCGCGGTCTCTGTAGCGGGTTCCTCGCGGTCCGTGGCCGGGATTCCCTGAGGTCACGACCGGGAGTCCCTGCGGTCCTTGACTGGGGTTCCCCGCGGTCCATGAAGGTTCCCTGTCCGGACTTCGCCCCGAAATTCAGCAGGAAAACTCTGTAACCAGAGCTTCCTGCAAGACAAAACACAACCTGGGAATAAGTTTAAAACTTACCTGCGGGTTTAAACTTACCGCTGGAAGGAGCAGCGCACCTGCCAGTCCGTCGTTGCGCAATGCGGTAGACGTAATGACGCGCATGCGGGCTGACGGCCTTCTTCTTCACGTCGTCACTCACGTGACTCCGAAGTAGAATTCAGAATGTCTCTGAGGATCCTGCAGTGCTTCTACTCAGCGGCTGTGGAAAGCATCTTGTCCGGCAACATCACAATCTGGTATGGGAACTGCTCTGCCCAGGATAAGAAGGCTCTGCAGAGAGTAGTGCGTTCGGCCGAACGCACTATGGGAACTACACTCGCCCCCGTGCAGAAAGTGCAACTCCAGAGCCAACAAGATCACGGGGGACCCCTTCCACCCCAGCAACGGACTGTTCCAGCTGTTACGGTCAGGCAAACGCCTCCATTGCCATGCTGTGAGAACGGAGAGGTTGAGGAGTTTCTTCCCAGAGGCCATTAGGACTGCAAACACTTATCTCACCAGGGACTAACTTTACTGCAACATTTTACTGTTGTGTGGTGTCTTTTTAAAATTGCTGTTTTTTCTTTTTCTTTTCCTCCCACAAATATGTAATATGTGAATATGTGATTCTGTTCCATTCTATTTTGTAGTTTTTTTGCACAATCTGCAAGCATTGCCACTTTTCATTTCACTGCTCATCTCATATGTGTCTGTGACGAATAAACTTGACTTGAGTTGATTTCCAGTGTGCAGATACATGATAAGGAAATAGCTTTTAGTGCAAAATAAAGCCAGCAATGTCTGATTAAAGACAGTCCTAGGGTCTCCAATGAGGTAGATAGTAGTTCCTTAAACCTATGTCCTCTGCTTCTCGCCTCCCCGACTCTGGGTAAGAGACTCGATCTATCCCCAATATCCTCAATAAAATATACAACATGTTGTGTTGTGAATATGTCCCCATCATTTGATTTTCCGTGTTGATGCAACGGCTGGTGAAATGGATAATATGCTGTTTCTTGCATGTTATGGTCTGCTGTTTACATTCGTGGGATAAATATTAACAGCTGCACTACTTTAAATAAGGCTCAATACTCACTTTGCGTCACGAGCAGTCCTGGTTAATTATAGAGCGAGTGACCCGAGGCATTTAGTTAGAAAACTATTGGAGCATTAGAGTTATCTAACTTGTGTTGCAGCCAGCACGTAAAAAGCAAGACCATGTTTCTGAAGATCTGTATTGGAAGGAACTGCTGATGCCGGTGTGCACCGAAGATAGGCACAAAATGCTGGAGTAACTCAGCGGGACAGGCAGCGTCTCTGAGGAGAATGAATGGGCGAGGTTTTGGTTCAAGACTCTTCGTCCGATCTGTCCTGCACCCATCGCATTGATGCAATTATAAAGAAAGCCCTACTTTAGTTTGACAGTCTGAAGAAGGGTTTCAGCCCGAAACGTTGTCTATTTCCTTCGTTCCATAGATGCTGCTGCACCCGCTGAGTTTCTCCAGCTTTTTTGTGTACCTAAGTTATTTCCTCATCACTAACTCATGTCCAAATTTTTTATTGAGAAGCAGAGGAGGTTAAAGAATACATCACCAACTTAAAACACCTTAGACTTTCGACTTTATAGATGCAGCATGGAAACAGGTCCTTTGGACCACTGAGTCCATTGTAATCATATGCACTAACATTACCCGACACACTAGGGACAATTTACAATATACAGAACCCAATTAACCTATAAGTCTTTGGAATGTGGGCGGAAACTGGAGCTCCCGGTTGTCAAGTGTACCGAGGTACAGTGAAAAGCTTTTGTTGCGTGCTAACCAGTCAGCGGAAAGACAATACATGATTACAGTCGAGCCAGTCACAGTGTACAGATACCTGATAAGGGAATAACGTTTAATGCAAAGTAAAGCCAGCCAAGTCCGATCAAAGATAGTCCGAGGGTCACCAATTAGGTAGATAGTAGTTCAGGACCGCTCTCTGGTTGTGGTAGGATGATTCAGTTAGCTGATAACAGCTGGGAAGAAACTGTCCCTGAATCTGGAGGTGTGCGGTTTCACACTTCTGTACCTCTTGCCAGATTGGAGAGGGGAGAAAAGGGAGTGGCCAGTGTGCGACTGGTCCTTGATTATGCTGCTGGCCTCGCCGAGGCAGCGCGAGGTGTAGATGGAGTAAAAGGAATGGAGGTTGGATTGTGTGATGGTTTGGGCTGCGTCCACAATTCACTGCAATTTCTTGCTGTCTATGGTGCATCTGTAGAAGTTGGTGAGAGTTGTCAGAGACATGCCAAACTTCCTGAGTCTTCTAACGTTGGTGCGTTCTTGGTCTTTGCTTCAATATGGGTGTTCCAGGGGAAGTTTTTGGTGATATCGACTCCCAGCAAATTGAAGTTTTCAACCATCTCTACTTCGGTGCCATCAATGCAGACTGGGGCAGGTGAACCGCTTCACTTCCTGAAGCCCATCACTGTCTCCTTTGTCTTGCTGACATTGAGAGAAAGTTTGTTGTCTCGACACCAGGACACGAGGTTCTCCATCTCCTTCCTGTACTCCGTCTCAGCATTATTTGATATCCGGCCCACAATGGTGGCGTCTTCTGCAAATTTGTAAATGGAATTAGATTTGTACATGTCTGCACGATCGCGGGCAGGAAAAATGCTGAGGGGCGCCGTCCTGTATGGGTATGGCTGCCCAGCCTGATGCTGTCCATTTTTTCACTTCTTTTATTTATTTTTAGTTAGTTAAGTTTTTGTTTTTTCGGAGCTCTAGTTTTTTTTATGTGGGGGGAAGGGGGAAACTGCTTTTTTGGGTCCCTACTTGGTCGGAGAGGCAGCTTTTCTCCGGGCAGAATCTTCGACCCGTCCTCGCGGCCTACCAGCGGGCTTGGAGCGGCGTTTCCTGAGGGGACTGGCCACAACCTCGGCTTCGGCGGCGGCACAGCGCTGGAGCACTATCGCAGCGCGGGCGATGCCTTGCCCGGGTCGCCGAGCTGGAGCTGAGCCCGCCAATGAAACATCGCGGAGCTGCGGGTCTGTGGAGCGGCCAGCCGGGGGCGGCGGCGCTGAACTTTTCATCGGGAGCCTGGGATCTCTCGCCGAGATCGTCAGTGGTGGAACCGCGGTCTCGGGTAAGAAAGCGGCCGTTCCAGGTGTCCCAAGCCGCTGAGAGGATTCTCCCGGAGCACCATCACCCGGCGAGAACGTCCTGGAACATCGGGCCTCCGTAAAGGTGACTGCGGAGGCCTCAATAGGCCCGACTATGGGTGGACATGGGGATGGGGACTGGACTTTGTGCCTTCCCTCATAATGGGAATCATTGTGGGGGGATGTTTTTTACGTTAAAATTTCTTTATTACTGTTATGTTGTATTCTTTTTTTTTGTGTGCTGCAATGGCAATAAGCATTTCACTACACCAATTAGTGTATGTGACTAATAATGAGCCTTTGAACTTTTGAATGCTCCCCGATGTTGGGGGAGTCCAGAACCAGGGGTCACAGTTTAAGAATAAGGGTTGGGCCGTTTAGTACTGAGATGAGGAAAAACTTTTTCACCCAGAGAGTTGTCTTCTTCTTCTTCCCTATGGCGTGCACAGCCTAAAGTTGTAGGACAATTTGTTCTATTTGATCTTATTTGATTGTGCACGCCGGGTTGATTGCATTCGTCGAAACAGGGCGGACCACGTGAAGGTTGCAATCTCCCACCCCCAGAGAGTTGTGAATCTGTGGAATTCTCTGCAACAGAAGGCAGTGGAGGCCGATTCACTGGATGTTTTCAAGAGAGAGTTAGATAGAGCTCTTTGGGCTAACAGAATCAAGGGATATGGGGAAAAAGCAGGAACGGGTTACTGAATTTGGATGATGAGCCATGATCATATTGAATGGCGGTGCTGACTCGAAGGGCCAAATGGCCTACTCCTGCACCTGTTTTCTATGTTTTTATGTTTCTACAAGGAGTAAAGGGGGCTGAGAACACATCCTTACAGAGCACCAGTGTTATTGTAGAGGATGGTTTGTCCCCTCTCCTCACTGATCGGGGTCTGTTGGTCAGGAAGTCAAGGATCCCGTTGCAGAGACAAGTGCTGACTCCAAGTCCTGCAAGCTTAGATGGTATAATGCTGTTGAAGGCAGAGCTGTAGTCCATGAGTTGGAGTCCGGTTTAGGTGCCTCTCTTATACAGGTGTTTTTAGGGATGAGTGTAGGGCGATGGCATCGTCCGTGGACCTGTTGTTGCGGAAGGTGAACTGCACTTGGTCAAGGCTGCTGGGGAGACTGGATTTAATGCGTTCCATAACTAGCCGCTCAAAACATTTCATGACGTCAAGGCCACTAGACGGTAGTCAATTAGGTCACGGGGAGAACATAAAACTCCGTGCAGATGGCACCCCTAGTCAGGATGGAACCCGGGTCCCTGGCGCTGTAGGGCAGCAACTCTACCGCTGTGCCACCGTGTTGCCCTTGGGGAAAACTCAAATCACAGCAGGATTTACAGGGGAATTCTTTCAACTGACTCCAGTATCAGAATCATAGCGTCGATGTTACTTAGTGCTACTTTGATGCTTGGTAACATGAAAATGTGCGGGTGAATGGGTTTATCCATTATCATGGACAATGATCAGCCTGGTTTGAAATTCCATAACATGTCTGTCTCGGCTCTTGAATTGTACCAGTGAAAATATTTGACCTCGATAAGATCCATTGCTAATTAACCAGTTTAAACGCTGAACACAGAAAGATATTGGTGTTCGGAATACACTGTTTGTCGTTCACTTCTCGTTAACGTGGACGGACAGCAGAAATGTTGTGAAGGCAAAAAGAATGTTGGTCTGAAATAGAGTCACAGAGTGATACAGTGTGGAAACAGGCCCTTCGGCCCAGCTTGCCCGCACCGGCCAACAATGTCCAGCTTGCCCGCACCTGCCTGTGCCTGGTCCATATCCCTCCAAACCTGTCCTCTCCATGCACATAATGGGCTTGTCCCACTTAGGCAACTTTTTAGGCGACTTCAGGAATCTATGTAGTCGCCACATGTTCACGGGTGGTTGCCGGGGAGTCGCCTTCATGGTCGTGAGGAGTTCCCGCATTCTGGGAACTAGTCGCGGCCTCATTCTGGTCCCCGCGAATTTTTCAACATGTTATAAAATTAGCGGCGACCAGAATGAAGCCGCCATGGAGAGTAGCGACGATTCTCGGGCCCTAGGTGGGTCGCCAGGAGGTGAAAAATTCTCGTATGTTCTCGTAGGTTGTAGCCGGTGCTGACCGGTGAATTTCATTGGCTCATTGGGGGAAAAAAACATAAGCAGTAGTTTTCAGAACCAAGGATAACCGACCGGTAATGTTAAATGTCCTCCGAGCTTCACAGCCGTGTATCTCTGGCTTCTTAAAAGTTGTCTCCACTTCTTCTCCCTGCATCTCCCTCCCTAATTTCTCCTCCCTCTCCTCTTCTCCCCCCTATTTTAAAGGACTTACCACACTGTGCTTTAGCCGTCTTAATTACAGCTCCAACCTTCCTGTTCATCGCGATGTGTGTCTGTATCACCTTGGCTTTGCACCGTGTGAATTTCACTCAGACAGCGCTCCCCCCGCTTGCCTTGTCCCCCGCCTGCATAATGTGCTGGTGAAGGAAGCGATGTGTGTGTGTGTGTGTGTGTGTGTGTGTGTGTGTGTGTGTGTGTGTGTGTGTGTGTGTGTGTGTGTGTGTGTGTGTGTGTGTGTGTGTGTGTGTGTGTGTTTTCTACTCTGACAGTCGCCGGCAGTCCGTTGAAAAATCCCCAAAGTGGGACAGGCCCATAATTGTTTCTTAAACAATTGGATAGTCCCAGCCTCGAATACCTCCTCCGGCAGCTCGTTCCCTCTTTTTATGCATCCTCGGGGGAAAACAGCCGCTGCAAAGAGCCTACCTTTCTGTAGAAACAAAGAACTGCAGGTTAGTTTAGTTTAGTTTAGAGACACAGCATAGCAAACAGGCCCTTCGGCCCACCAAGTCCGCACTGACCAGCGATCCCCGCACACTAGCGCTATCCTACATTCTCGGGACAATTTACAGAAGACAAATAATCCACAAAACTCGCACGCCTTTGGAGTGTGGGAGAAAAGCCAAGCCGGTCACGGGGAGAAGGTACAAACTCCGTACAGACAGCACCTGTAGTCAGGATTGAAGGCGGGTCCCTGGCGCCGTGAGGCAGCAACTCTACCGCTGCGCCACCGTGCCCGCCCTAAAAATGCTGGTTAAACACAAATTGCTCTCAAAGTCAGGAAGCATTGGAGGAGAACATAGATAGGTGATGTTTTGGGTCAAGACCCTTCTTCAATATTCAAACTTTGACCCTTTGAACCCTATCGACTAGTGAAAGGTTTGGATATAGTGGATGTGGAGAAGATGTGTCCACTGGTGGGAGAGTCTAGGACCAGAGGGCATAGTGTAGGAATTAAAGGGCACACCTTTAGAAAGGAGATGAGCAGGAATTTATTTAGTCAAGGGATGGTGAATCTGTGGAATTAATTGCCACAGAGACTGTGGAGGCCAAGTCAATGGATATTGTTAAGGTGGAGATTTACAGTCAATAGACAATAGGTGCAGGAGTAGGCCATTCGGCCCTTAAAGCCAGCACCGCCAATCAATGTGATCATGGATGATCATCCACAATCAGTACCCTGTTCCTGCCTTCTCCCCATATCCCCTGACTGTCTTTAAGAGCCCTATCTAGTTCTCTCTTGAAAGTATCCAGAGAACCGGCCTCCACCGCCCTCTGAGGCAGAGAATTCCACAGACTCACAACTCTCTGTGAGAAAAAGTGTTTCCTCATCTCCATTCTAAATGGCTTACCCCTTATTCTTAAACTTTGGCCCCTGGTTCTGGACTCCCCCTACATTGGGAACATGTTTCCTGCCTCTAACATTTCCAAACCCTTAATAATCTTATATGTTTCTTGATTAGTGCGGGTGTCAGGGGTTATGGGGAGAAGGCCTACCTAGAAGGGGAAAGGGGCTGAGAGGAAAAGATAGATCAGCCATGATTGAATGATGGAGTAGCCTTGATGGGCTCAATGGCCTAATTCTGCCCCTAACACTTACGACCTTTAGACTGCCCGTCCTATAAGTGGAGGAGTCTGTGAGAGCACTGGAATGAAAACAAGCCGTCCCTGATCCCAAGGGGCTGCCTAAGGAGAATGGGAGTTAAACCAGGCTCTGGAGAATCAAGTAACTACGGCTGAAGTCAGGGCTTGAAGCTAAATATAAATGAGGTGGGTTGGGTTCTCGAGCAAAGCCAAGATCAAAGAGCCACAAAGGCCAAACATTGGCAAGAGCAGCTGGCAGATCAGTGTCTAGATCGAGGCTTGTTCCAGGAGGAGCAAGTCATGGAACCAAGCTGAGAGCAGATTCAAATCGACACTAGGAACTCCAGGTGCTGCTTTTCAGAGTAAGGTACAAAGTGCTGGTCACTGTTCGTTCTCCTCCGCCGGGATCAGTCCCCGCTTTCCGTTTGGCGACATCTCCGACTCTGGGCTGGGTCTCCCACACTGGGCTGGGCTGCTGGAGGCGGGGCTGCTGCTGGGGGCGGGGTTGCTGCTGGGGGCGGGGCTGCTGCTGGGGGCGGGGCTGCTGCTGGGGGCGGGGTTGCTGCTGGGGGTGGGGCTGCTGCTGGGGGCGGGGCTGCTGCTGGGGGCGGGGCTGCTGCTGGGGGCGGGGTGCTGCTGCTGGGGGTGGGGCTGCTGCTGCTGGGGCGGGGCTGCTGCTGGGGGTGGGGCTGCTGCTGGGGGCGGGGCTGCTGCTGGGGGCGGGGCTGCTGCTGGGGGTGGGGTTGCTGCTGGGGGTGGGGCTGCTGCTGGGGGTGGGGCTGCTGCTGGGGGCGGGGCTGCTGCTGGGGGTGGGGCTGCTGCTGGGGGCGGAGTTGCTTCGGGTCCCTCCGTAAGTCGGTTGGAAACCTCCGCCGGCCACCCTCAGCGCCAGTAAAGACGTGATGGCACAGGAAGGGGCGGACCGTCCCGGTGAGTGTCAGGGGTAGAGACTATTCTGCACGCGGCGCCGACTGGCAGGAGAAGAGATCGATCTGCACACGCGTGGTTTTTAAGAGTTTTAAAACTCACTAACTTTTACGACATACAACCGATCGGAACAATACTTGGCGCACTAGCGGCACAGAAGAACGGTGAGTGAACTGGCAAAAAATTGTAGCTATCGCGAACCGTTTTTGCGCGAATAGAAAGACTAAGATAACAAGATCGGAGTTTTAGTTTTATATATTATAGATATATATATATAAATCAATATATAATAGTTTAATAACCTGATGGCTGTAAGATTGCTCCATTTCCAGTAGATACAACAATTAAATACTCACAGCTCCAGGTTTGATCATGACCTCTGGTTCTGACAGTGTGGCATTTGCACACTCTGCCTGACATTTGAAATTGTTGTTGGCTGCTCACTTTTCCTCCTTCATCCTCAGGGAAAGGTCGATGGTTTAACCACCCGCCGTAAACCGTATTTTACAGAACAATTTACAGAAACCAAATCACCTACAAACCTGTACGTCTTTGGAGAGTGGGAGCACTCGGAGAAAACCCACGCAGGTCACGGGGAGAACGTACAATACTCCGTTCAGGCAGCACCCGTAGTCAGGATGGAACCCGGGTCTCTGGCGCTATGGGGCTGCAACTCTACCGCTGCGCCACCGTGCCAATTTGATGGAGATGAGTGGGAGAATAAGTTACAACTCTGCTGAGAGAGTGAGAGAGAGAGAGAGAGAGAGTGGGAGTGGAATTGAATGGATTACTCTGTAGCGTACTAGCATGCATCCAATAGGCTGAAGGGTCTCATTCTGGATGCAAGTCAGTTATAGAAGCAAGAGGATATAAATAGGTTTGCAGAATCTGTAGCAGATCCGCTGGCAAATGAAATTAAGTACGGAGAAGTGTGAAGTGATATGGCTCAGCAGAAAGAAGTTGTCGAGACTAAATGGCACAATTCTAAAGGATGTTCAGGAACACAGAGATAGTATAATTGCCCATCAATCCTTAAAAGTGACAGGAATATTACGAGATTGTTTAATAAAGCACACACAGGGTATAAACATTCATGATAAAGAGAAATCAGTTAGAACGGAGGTAGCATGGCCCCAAAGAACTGCAGATTCACATGACCCAAGAGACAGAGTGCTGGAGTAACTCAGCGGGTCAGGCAGCATCTCTGGAGAACATGGATAGATGACGTTTCACAGAGTGCTGGAGTAACTCAGCGGGTCAGGCAGCATCTCTGCAGAGAAGGAATGGGTGATGTTGCCATCCGTTGAAAGAAGAGTCGTGACCCAAAATGTCATCCAACCTTTTTCTCCAAAGATGCTGCATGACCCACTGAGTTACTCCAGCACTTTGTGTCGATGTTCAGATAGAAGGGAGGTGATATCAAACTCAGATGTGTGAAGTGTTGCTGTTTGGTAAGTCAAACCGGGGGCAATAGACAATAGGTGCAGGAGTAGGCCATTCGACCCTTCGAGCCAGCACCGACATTCAATGTGGTCATGGCTGATCATCCACAATCAGTACCCCGTTCCTGCCTTCTCCCCATATCCCCTGACTCCGCTACCCATGGGGGACGTGCAAACTTCGTATGGACAGCAGCCGTGTTGAGTAAGTAAGTAAATTTTATTTATATAGCACATTTAAATCAATTCGCGTTGAAACCAAAGTGTTTACATAAAATAAATAATGAAGTTTCCGTACATCCATAGAAAAAAAAAAGAAAAATGACACAACACATTATAGAATTCAACATGAACATTCCCCCACAATAGAATCAACATTTTCCACTGTGGGGAAAGGCACCAGAAAGTTCAGTCCTCTTCCTGTGTGATCACCCGAGGTCGGGGCCTATTTGTGGCCTCCGCAGCCAGTCCGTTGTTTTCAGGCCCTCTTGCCGGGAAGATGGAACTCCGGCGTCGGGTGAACACTCCTCAGCGGCTTGGAATGACTGGAGCGGCCACTTCCTCCCTGGAGACCGCGGCACCAAAAGTCCTCAGGCCGCGCCGGTATCCCACGCTGTGCCGCCGCCGAAGTTGTAGTCCCCAGCCACTCACGACAGGAAACGCCGCTCTAGTCCGATGGTAGGCCGCGAGGAAGGGGCGAAGAAGCAGCTCGGAGGGAGCTGTGGGGGGACGTTCATGTTGAATTCTATAATGTGTTGTGTCATTTTTCTTTTTTTTTTAAATTTTTCTATGGATGTACCGAAACGTAATTATTTCTTCTATGTAAAGCACTTTGGTTTCAACGCGAGTTGATTTAAACATGCTATTTAAATAACATTTACTTACTTACTTACTATTGTCTATTGTGCATTGAACCCACGTCTCTGGTCAGCGAGGCAGCAGCTCTACCTGCTGCGCCACCGTGCCGCCCTTTGTGAGAAATCTGCCAGGTAATGAAACAATTTAAAATCTGGCTCGTACAAAGGTGATAACATTAAAAGGGTTTTCCCCCAGATGAGCATTCCACGAGGGATAGCAACAATCACCTGATATCTTTGGGATTAAATTCAACTGTCTGGCCAGTTTCCTAGTGATTATCAGCAAAATGAGATAAGACAAAGATAGTCATTGAAACCAAACAGCAAAAATAAATATGGTGGAAGGAACTGCAATTGCTGGTTCAAAGCAAAGATAGACAAAAAATGCTGGAGTAGCTCAGCGGGGCAGGCAGCCAGCCAGCATCTCTGAAGAGAAGGAATGGGTGATGTTTCGGGTCAAGACCCTTCTTCAGACTCTTACTTCAGATGAGGTAGCGGGGGCCTGAAAAATAGGCATTGAAGGGACGAAGGCCATGTGAAATGTCTTGGGACATCGGTCGGGAGGACAATAGACAATAGGTGCAGGAGTAGGCCATTCGACCCTTCGAGCCAGCTTCACCATTCAATGTGATCATGGCTGATCACCCTGTTCCTGCCTTCTCCCCATATCCCCTGACTCTAGGGATATCTTTAAGAGCCCTATCAAGCTCTCTCTTGAAAGTATCCAGAGAACCGCCCTCTGAGGCAGAGAATTCCACAGACTCACAACTCTGTGTGAAAAAGTGTTTCCTCGTATTCGTTCTAAATGGCTCGTATGAATGGCCCCTGGTTCTGGACACCCCCCCAACATCGGGAACACTAGGGCTCTGTAAAACTGCAGAAGGACTTCTTTGCTGCTATATTAGATTCCTCTTGTTATAAAGGCCAACATGCCATTTGCTTTCTTCACTGCCTGCTGTGCCTGAATGCTTTCATAGACTGATGTACAAGGACCCCCAGATCCCGTTGGACTTCCCCTTTTCCCAACTTGACGCTATTTAGATAGTAATCTGCCTTCCTGCTTTTGCTACCAAAGTGGATAACCTCACATTTATCCGCATTAAACTTCATCTGCCATGCATCTGCCCACTCCCCCAACCTGTCCAAGTCACCGTGCATTCTCATAGCATCCTCCTCACAGTTCACACTCTCCACATGTTCAACCTCTCCAGCAGCTCCCTCAGCACCTCTGGGCAGGCAGCACGGCATCTCTGGAAGACCTCCGCCATACAGTATCTCGGTGGTACAGGAGCATGAGAATTGTGACCTCCAGGTTCAAGAACAGCTTCTGCCCTTCAACCATCAGGCTCGTGAACACTAATCTCAACTCTACCTCAGCAACTGTGATCCACTGTGGATTTCTGCTTTGCACTATTATCATCTGGTTACCGAGTATTACCGATTAATTTATTGTGCTATTGATTATTGTAAGTTTATTGTCTATTGAAACATAGAAAATAGGCGCAGGAGGCCATTCGGCCCTTCGAGCCAGCACCGCCATTCATTGTGATCATGGCTGATTGTCCCCAATCAATAACCCGTGCCTGCCTTCTGTCCATATCCCTTCATTTCACTAGACCCTAGAGCTCTATCTTACTCTCTCTTAAATCCATCCAGTGATTTGGCCTCCACTGCCCTCTGTAGCAGGGAATTCACCACTCACTGGGTGAAATTTTTTTTTCTCACCTCAGTCTTAAATGACCACCCCTTTATTCTAAGTGACCTTGTTTATTGTATATTTCGTTGTTTTATTGTGTTAATGGCCCTGCAAAACTTCAGCAAGTAAGAATCTTGTACTTCTGCCTCCGGTACATATGACAATTAAACACATTGTCTCTGAGGATGATGTTTTAGTTTTAGAGATACAGCGCAGAAACAGGCCTTTCGGCCCACCGGGTCTGCGCCCACCAGCGATCACTGCAAATTAACACTAGCCTACATCCACTAGGGACAATTTTTACATTTACCAAGCCAATTAACCTACAAACCTGTACATCTTTGGAGTGTGGGGAGGAAACCGAAGATCTCGGAGAAAATCCCAAGCAGGTCACGGGGGGAACGTACAAACTCCGTACAGACAGCACTCGTAGTCGGGATGGAAGCCGGGTCTCCGGCGCTGCAAGGCAGCAACTCAACCGCTACGCCACCGTGGCTGCTCTCGGTTTGGTCATGACCTCGGGTTCTGACTGTGAGGAGTTTGCACGCTTTCCACGTGCCACATGGACTTGCTGCTGGCTCTCTGCTCTCCTCCCACATTCTCAGGCAAGACTGATGGGTCAATTGGCTGCTTTTGGTTCAGTTTAGTTTATTGTCACGTGTACCGAGGTACAGTGAAAAGCTTTTGTGTTGCGTGCCAACCTGTCAGTGGAAAGACAATACATGATTACAATCGAGCCATCCACATAAGATAAGGGAATAACGTTTAGTGTAAGGTAAAGCCAGCAAAATCCGATCAAGGATAAAGTCAGAAGTGTTTAAGAAGGAACTGCAGATGCTGGAAAATCGAAGGTAGACAAAAGTGCTGGAGAACCTTAGCGGGTGCGGCAGCATCTATGGAGCGATGGAAATAGGCAACGTTTCGGGCCAAGACCCTTCTTCAAACTGATGAAGGGTGGGGAGAAGAAAGGAAAAAGGAAGAGGAGGAGGCCGAGGGCTGAGAACGGGAGGAGACAGCAAGGGCTACCGGAAATTGGTGAATTCAATGTTTATGCCGTTAGGGTGCAGACTGCCCAAGCAGAATATGAGGTGTGGCTGCTCCAATTTCCGGTGGTGCTCACTCTGGCCATGGAGGAGGCCCAGGACAGAGAGGTCGGATTCGGAATGGGAAGTTGAAGTGCTGAGCCAGGTTGGTTAATGCCGTCCAAGCGGAGGTGTTGGGCGAAACGATTTTTTAGACAACTACAGGCGACTAGTATGTCGCCACATGTTTGCCGGTGGTCGCCAGGAGTAGTCTCCTCAGTCGCGCAAAAAGTCGTCGCCGCTAAAATTTTGTTAATTTGGTATTTCTGGTTGCCGCTAAAATTTCAACATGTTGATACGTTTTCGGCGACAGTGAGTTTGACGTCAATGAGCGTTGTTTGACTTCTCCTGACGTAGGCGCTGCCGGGTTTTCGGCGACCTACTACGACTATGACAGTCGCCTAAAAAAAATCGCCAAATGGGACAGGCCCATAACCTGTTGCACGCTGCCACCTCCTGGTGTAGTCATATAATGACACCTACAAACCCAGAAACAAGGAATTTGCAGATGCACAGCCTGTCAACGTCTGCCTTAAAAGTACCCATTGACATCAGCCCAGCGAGTCCGCGCCGACCAGCGATCACCGCATGTTAGCACTATTCTACACGGTAGGGACGATTTACAATTTTACCAAAGCCAATTAACCTACAAACCTGTACATCTTTGGAGTGCGGGAGGAAACCAGAGATCCCGGAGAAAAACCATGTAGGTCACAGGGTGAAAGTACAAACTCCCGTACAGACAGCACCCGTAGTCAGGGTGGAACCTAGGTCTCTGGCGCTGTGAGGCACCAACTGTACCACTGCGCCATCGTGCCGCTCATCTTCAGAATGGTGGTGCCGAACTTCAGTTGGAGAGAGTTGGAGTTCCTTCCTGCACATTTTGTCCGCTCCACTGCAAAATTTCCTCAAGGTATGCCGACTGTCAAGAAGTTCATCTCCTCTCTCCGACGTGAGTTCTGCAACACCAGTATGAAGAAGGGTCTCGACCTGAAGCGTCACCTATCCATGTTCTCCAGAGATACTGCATGCATGACCCGCTGAGTTACACCAGCACTCTGTGAAACGTCACCTATCCATGTTCTCCAGAGATGCTGTCTGACCCGCTGAGTTACACCAGCACTCTGTGAAACGTCACCTATCCATGTTCTCCAGAGATGCTGTCTGACCCGCTGAGTTACTCCAGCACTCTGTGAAACGTCACCTATCCATGTTCTCCAGAGATGATGTCTGACCCACTGAGTTACTCCAGCACTGTGAAACGTCAACTATCCATGTTCTATAGAGATGCTGCTTGACCCGCCGAGTCAAGTCTACTCCACATTCAATCATGGCTGATCCATCTTTCCCTCTCAATCCCATTCTCCCCACAACCCCTGACATCCTTACTACTCAAGAAGAATCATGATACTCATCGACCTACAGGTTAATTGGCTTGTGTAAAAATGTAACTTGTCCCTAGTGTGTGTAGGATAGTGCTATAGCGTGGGGGGGTGATCGTGGGTCAGCACGGGGGGGGGGGGGGGGGGGGGGGGGGGGGGGGGGGGGGGGGTGAAGGGGGGGGGCCTGTTTCCAAGCTGCATCTCTAAAGTACCAAAGTCTAAAGTGCTGCAGCAATTTTATCAAATAAATGAGAACACACAATGATGCAGATCCATGATTTATTGAAAGATATTTTAGCAGCTCCACTTGTCCAATTGTAAATCAAAGCTGCATGATGGCAATAAATGGAAAATTTACAACAGAATATAAATAAGTATTGCCAAAGACGAAGGTCATTTCTCACTGAATGTGAAACAATAGAAAGCTCAATTATATCATTCCACTTCCAAAATAATTCTTGCTTCATCATCCATCTACATTTGTTCCCGGGACACTAATTTTAACGCGAAACATTAACTGCTTGTGGCTGTCATACTTGCCTTTAAAGGCGGTGGAGAAGCATATAACTGATGAAAAATACCGCAGCCAGAAGGCCTGGGTCATTTGTACACCCACGAATAAGAGCAATGTTTTATCCAGTTCTGTTTTTTGCTGCAAAAGCGGCGACTTTTATCCTTCAAAGCAGTTTCCCCGTCAGGCAGCCACAACGATCACTTCATCAGCACGTCGACCTTGCGGCTAAAGTGGGGGCAAAATAGCACAAGTTCACAATGCGTGTCTGAAAACTAGTCGGGATGAATACCCTTTTCAATAAACTCTGTAAGGATTATTTCCTGTTTAAGAATGAACTGCAATGCTGGAAAATCAAAAGTAGGCAAAATTGCTGGAGAAACTCAGTGGGTGAGGCAGCATCTATGGAGCAAAGGAAATAGGCAACGTTTCGGGTCGAAACCCTTCTTCAGACTGAACTAAACTACAAAACTTTATCTGAAGAAGGGTTTCTACCCGAAACGTCGCCTATTTCCTTTGCTCCATAGATGCTGCCCCACTCGCTGAGTTTCTCCAGCATTTTTGTCCACCAAGGATTAATCCCTATGTGGTTCATATTGTACTTTCAGCAATAATAAGAGGGCGACACGGTGGTGCAGTGGTAGAGTTGCTGCCTCACATCACCAGGGACACGGGTTCCATCCTGACTACGGGTGCTGTCTGTAGAGTTTGTACGTTCTCCCCGTGACTTGCGTGGGTTTTCTCCGGATGCTCCGGTTTCCTCCCACACTCCAAAGACGTGCAGCTTTGTAGGTTAATCGGGTTTGGTAAGATTGTAAATTGTCCCTAGTGTGTGTAGGATAGTGCTGGTGTTCGGGGGGTCCCTGGTCGACGCGGACCCTAAGGGCCCCGTTTCCACACTGTATATCTAAACTAAACTACAAAGCTTTATCTGAAGAAGGATCTCGACCCGAAATTTCGCCTACTCTTTTTCTCAATAGATGCTATTCGCCGAGTTTCTCCAGCATCTTTTGTCTACTTTCGATTTTTCCAGCATCTGCAGTTCCTTCTTCTACAAAGCTTTGTCTATCACCAGAAACTTGTACTGGACCATCCACATCGAAGCAATGGCCAAGAAAGCACACCAACACCCCTTAGAAGGCTGAGGAAGTTCTGCATGGCCCCCAACACTCTCACCAACTTCTACAGATGCGCCGTAAACAGCATTTTATCGGTATGTATCGCAGCTTGGTTTGGGAACAGCTCCATTCAAGACCGCAAGAAATCGCAGAGTGTTATGGACGCAGCCCAGACCATCACACAAGGCCAGCAGCATAATCAAGGACCAGTCTCACCCTGGTCACTCCCACTTCTCCCCTCTCCCTTCAGGTAAGAGGTGCAGAAGTTTGAAAACGCACACCTCCAGATTCAGGGACAGTTTCTTCCCAGCTGTTATCACGCAACTGAATCATCCTATCAACCAACTAGAGAGTGGTCCTGAGCTGCTATCTACCTCATTGTAAGTATGATGAGGTATACTATCTTTAATTGGACTTTATCATACTATCTTTAATCGGACTTTACCTTGCACTAAACTTACCCTTTATCCTGGATCTGTACACTGTGGATGGTGTAATGTTCTCTGTCAGGCCCTGTTGTGACTAGCACAAAGAAAACACGTCCGCCACCGTGTAAGATAAGTTTAATCTGCTATGACCGAAACTTCCAGTAGGTCACTTGACCTCAGTCACGAGGCACAGGTACATTTACCAGCTTCTGCCTTTGGCCTCAAGGGGCACTGGCATTTACATTATATATTACATTACATATATTACATTACAAAGACATCACATCTCCCCCTTCACGTTAATTAAATCACATCTCCCCCTGATATCCACTTTAACCTAAAACTCTAGAAACTCTGTTAGAAGGGCCTGTCTCGTTGCTTTTTGCTGTGACTGGGAGACTGGCTCCTGCCTCTCGCTGCATCTCGGCGCATCGTGTATGTACCGCAGCTTGGTTTGGGAACAGCTTCTGGGAGACTAATAGACTCCCTTCTGGGAGACTATTTCTGGCTTCTGGGAGACTGGCTCCTCTGTCTAGGTTTGTCACCTCTGGGAGACTGGCTCCTCTGTCTAGGTTTCTCACCTCTGGGAGACTGAATCCTCTGTCCAGGTTTCTCCCTATCTGGGCATCTGGCTACAGGTGGTCTATCCACGGCTATATTACATTACAAAGACATCACAGACGGCTTGATTGTAACCATGTATTATTTTTCCGCTGACTGGTTAGCACACAACAAATAAAAGCTTTTCAGTGTGCCTCGGTACACATGACAACAAACTGAACTATTTATTTTATCCTGCATCTAATTTGATTGTGATCATCTATAGTCTTTCCGGCGAGTTGATAGCACGCAACAAAAAAGTTTTTCACTATTCATAAACTCATAAGTGTGACAGGAGCAGAATTAGGCCATTCGGCCCATCAAGACTACTCTGCCATTCAAGCTGATCTATCTCTCCCTCTTAACCCCATTCTCCTGCCTTCTCCCCATAACCCGACACCCGTACTAATCAAGAATCTGTCTGTCTCTGCCTTAAACATATCCACTGACATGGCCTCCACAGCCATCTGTGGCAAAGAATTCCACAAATTCACCACCCTCTGACTCACCTTCTTCCTAAATGAACATCCTTTTATTCTTAAGGGCCTGCCCCGCTTAAGCTATTTTTAGGTGACTGTCATAGTGGTAGCAGGTCGCCGAAAAACCGGCGAATGGGCCCCCCTTTCGACATAGAATTTGAAATTTGAAATACTTTAACAAAAAAAAAGTCAGCACAAGCGACAATCTACGTTAACCTGGCGACAAGTACGACAGCACATACGTCAGGAGAAGTCAAGCCACGCTCAGTGGCGTCAAACCCAGTGTCACCTACTGTCTCCGAAGAATGTTCAACATGTTGAAAATCCAGCGGCCACCAAAAAATAGCCTCAGTGGGACAGGCCCTTTAGGCTGTGCCATCTGGTCCTAGACGCTCCCACTAGTGGAAACATCTTCTCCACATCCATTGCTTCCACTGTTGGGTATGATTCAATGAGGTCCCCCCCTCATTCACACCATCACACTTCCATATCGTAGCTCGGTACACGTCACAATAATAAAAGTAAAACTAAGGCACAGACAGTGTGGGTGTGGAGGGGTGTTTCCACTGGTGGGAGAGTCTAGGGCAAAAGGTCATAGCCTCAGAATTAAAGAGCGCTCTTTTAGAAAGGAGGCGAGGAGGAATTTCTTTAGTCAGGGGGTAGATAATCTGTGGAACTCATTGGCACCAACGTCAGTGTGGATATTTTTACAGTAGAGATGGACAAATTATTGGTTAGAATGGGTGTCAAGGGTTATGGGGAGAAGGCAGGAGAATGGGATCGGGAGGCAGAGATCAGCCATGATTGAATGGTGGTGTGGACTCGATGGGCAGATTTCTACTCCTATAATTTGTGTACCAGTGTTTTTCTCCGTGGATTGTCACGTGGTGGAGAAGCTTGTGTGGGTCCTGAGATCCTGAGAGCGCTGCCGTCTGGAGCTATGCTCCTGGTATGGCCACCCATGGCGGTGAGGTCGTGGGGGGGGGGAGGAGGAGGTATCTGACAAAGAGCATTCCAACCAAGACCTCAACGGTGGAACAGGCGGAGGATGATGGCTGACCTTGGTGGAGCGTCACAACGGCTGGGAAGGCGGATGAAGGCTGCAGCATAGAAGGGTCTCCGGTCGTCATGGGACTCCACGCCACTGGATCAATAGACAATAGGTGCAGGAGTAGGCCATTCGACCCTTCACCGCCATTTAATGTGATCATGGCTGATCATCCCCAATCAGTACCCCGTTCCTGTCTTCTCCCCATATCCCCTAACTCCGCTATTTTTAAGCCCCATCTAGCTCTCTCTTGAAAGCATCCAGAGAACCGGCCTCCACCGCCCTCTGAGGCAGAGAATTCCACAGGCTCACCACTCTCTGTGAGAAAAAGTGTTTCCTCGTCCTGACCCAGATCTGTCAAGGGCCGGGGGGGGGGTGGCTGTCTGTGCACTAGTCTCCCCGCGGTAAACAAAAGCCACGCACAGATGTCCTCCAACCCTGGAGACACCCATGGTCAGCCACGATCGAGGGGGGACCTAAGAAGAAGAAGCGTGGGGTGCAGTTTGGCGGCGCTGGGTGTTGACGTACCTTTACAAAGATGTGCGTAGGAAGGAACCTGCGCAGCAGCTGGCCGGAGACGGCAGGGAAGCGGGGAATGCTGATGTTTAGGCCCGGGAGCTGTTGGTAGCCGGCCATCAGGGGGTAGAAATTGTACAGTAACTCCTGCTCCGTGTCTGGGAGAATTCTTAACCGGATCTAAGAAAGGTGAAGCCAAAACAAAATGCAAACAGCGTTACAACGAATCCGAGGGGAAATGTTTTCCTCCACACAGTAAAGTACATGTTCTCGATGTTGGAGTTCAGAACCAGGGGCCACAGTTTAAGAATAAGGAGTAAGCCATTTAGAACAGAGACGAGGAAACAATTCTTCTCAAAGAGTTGTGAGTGTGGAATTCTCTGCCTCAGAGGGCGGTGGAGGCAGGTTCTCTGGATGCTTTCAAGAGAGAGCTAGATAGGGCTCTTAAAGATAGTGAAGTCAGGGGATATGGGGAGAAGGCAGGAACGGGGTACTGATTGGGGATGATCAGCCATGATCACATTGAATGGCGGTGCTAGCTCGAAGGGCCGAATGGCCTACTCCTGCACCTATTGTTTATTGTCTACATGACGTGTTTATGGAGTAGCCTCGTAGAGTTGGAGGGAAGGGGGAATCAAAGAGTGCTCGGGTTTTCTCCCATATTCCAAAGGCGTACAAAACAGTCCAGGGCTCGGCAACCTACGGCCCCCGGGCCAAATGCGGCCCAGTAACCTGAAATCATCCGGCCCGCCGAGCGTGGCCGAGATGTGGCTGTACCACATCCTGCGCAAAGCCGCCGGCACGGCCGCGCACCTTCTGTGAACAGTTTTTTTTTTTTTTTTTTTTTTTTTTTTTTTTTTTTTTTTTTTTTTTTTTTTTTTTGTTTATTTTATTAGAAGTTAATACAGCATAAAACAGTACAGTGGCGCCTAATTTTAGGTGCCAACTATGTAATACCGTAATCCATTCTATGTACAACCTCTAGTTTTATGTTATAAGAAAAAAGTAAGCAGATCAAGAAAAAGAAAGCAATAGAAAGGGGAAAAAGTGGAAAAATAGATGGCAGAGAGTAGAAAAACGTGAAGTGTGTATATAAAAAATAAAAAAAGGAAGAGAGAAAGAGGAGAGTAGCAATAGAAGAGAAGGCCCCTTAAAAGAGAATTTTTCAAATCTGTATTCGGAGATGTAGATCTATCCGCGTCATGAACTGAAATCGGCAATCCTTACGGCACCGCTGCATCACATGATTCCAAAAAGTCGATGAAAGGAGACCAACTCTTTAAGAATTGGTCATATTTATCTATTAGTCGGAGTCTCATTTCTTCAAGGCGTGCTATGTCCATCATATTCCTAATCCACATTTTAACAGTTGGTGTGGTTGTACTTTTCCAAAATTTAAGTATCAATTTCTTTCCAATTATTAACCCATAATTAAAAAAAACATTTTGATCTTTATTTAAATTGGTATCTTCTCCTATTATTCCAAATATAATCCATTCCGTTTTGGGTTCTATTCTTGACTTGAAAATCTTTGTAAATATATCAAATATATCACTCCAAAATTTATTCAACTTTGTACATCCAACAAATGAGTGTGTTATATTAGCGTTTGTGAACAGGTTTAAGTAACAATTGCAGATGCTGGAAAAATCAAAGTTGGACAAAAATGCTGGAATGAAAACACAGCGAATGAGACATGCAAGGATTGCACGAGGCTGCCTCACCCACTGAGTTTCTCCAGCATGTTTGTCTACCTTCCGTGAACACGCGATTTGATGCCTGCCATCCGGGGCGGGATGGGGGCGGGGCGCATGTGAACACGTGATAGACGTGGCCTGCCATCCGCTCAGACATGCGTCCCGGCCCCTATTGCAGAACAAGGTTGCCCACCCCTGCCCTAGAGTACGATGGTATTAATGTGCGGGGAATGCTGGTCGATTCGCACTCAGTGGGCCAAAGAGCGTCTCCGAGCATTATCTCTGAACTAAACGACTAATCGTACCTGTTTAAGACCAGAAAACATAAAGGCATCATTGGGCTCCACAAAAATCTCCACGTCTTGCACTAACTTGGTCCTGTTTTGCAACCAGTATTTGACGGGCAAAGATTCTCGCACCCTGCCGAAGGAAGGAAGATCTTTCACAGAAAGAAAAGAAAAGTTAGCAAATGGTTTTCAAATTCATTGACAAAGTAAAGGGCCTGTCCCACTTTCTCGAGTTATTCCCGTAGGAATCCGTAGATACATCGTAGCGGCTCGTTATGCCAGCCGTAGGTAAACAGAAGTGCTGGAGAAACTCAGAGGGTGCGGCAGCATCTATGGTACTCGGGGCATCAGTTAAGTCGGGACATTTTTTCCAGCCTGATAAAAAATGTCCACGAGTAAAAAAATAGCCCCGAGTACCTATGGCTGGCATAATGAACCGCTACGATATATCCACGGACTCCTACGGACTCATTACGAATATTCCGCGAGTTTGAATCAAGGGGAAAACTCGCAGGGGGAATTCGTGAATAATTCGGGAGATTTCGGGAATAACTCGGGAAGTGGGACGGGCCCTTAAAGCATATTTTCATTAAAAGCTATACAATGCATATATATGTATAAAAATATTCGTCGGTTACTCTGGTAAAATCTGTAGTCAATTCCGAGTGGAGACATGGAAATCAATAAACCACATTTCACATCTCCACCCTCAGTACAATCACAAAGCATTTACACGACTTCACATAGTAGTATTACCTGGAGCAATGTGTTCCTCGGGGGCCGATTTCAGATCCCGTTGCAATAACAAGTTAAAATAATTGGGCAGAATAGTGACAATAGACAATAGGCGCAGGAGTAGGTCATTCGGCCCTTCGTGCCAGCACCGCCATTCAATGTGATCATGGCTGATCATCCCCAATCAGTACCCCGTTCCTGCCTTCTCCTTATATCCCGACTCTGCAATTTTTAAGAGCCCTATCTAGCTCTCTCTTGAAAGCATCCAGAGAACCCGCCTCCACCACCCTCTGAGGCAGAGAATTCCACAGACTCACCACTCTCTGTGAGAAAAAGTGTTTCCTCGTCTCTGTTCAAAATGGCTTACTCCTTATTCTTAAACTGTGGCCCCTGGTTCTGGACTCCTCCAACATCGGGTACATGTTTCCTGCCTCTAGCGTGTCTAAACCCTTAACAATCTTATATGTTTCAATAAGATACCCTCTCATCCTTCTAAACTACAGAGTGTACAAGCCCAGCTGCTCCATTCTCTCAGCATACGACAGTCAGCTAACCCGGGAATAAGCCTTGTAAACCTACGCTGCACTCCCTCAATAGCAAGAATGTCCTTCCTCAAATTAGGGGACCAAAAATTGCACACAATACGCCAGGTGTGGTCTCACTAGGGCTCTGTACAACTGCAGAAGGACCTCAGCAAGGCCAGCAGCTTAATCAAGGACCAGTCTCACCCAGGGGGACTCCCTCTTCTCCCCTCCCATCAGGCAAGAGGTCGAGGTTTGACAACACACTTCAGATTCTGGGACAGTTTCTTCCCAGCTGTTATCAAGCTACTGTACCATTTTATCACCAACTAGAGAGTGGTCCTGACCTACCATCTACTGTACCTCATTGGAGGCCTTTGGACTATCTTTAATCGGACTTTACCTTGCACTAAACGTTATTCCCTTTACCTGTACACTGCGGACGGCTCGATTGTTATTATGTACAGTTTTTTCGCTGACTAGTTAGCGCACAATAAAATAGCTTTTCACTGTACCTCTGTACACGTTGACAATAATAAATAATAATAATAATAAACTGTTTCCATTCTGTATTTCTAATTTAAACTAAATCCAATTTGTCTTTTCTGCCCCTCCTGCATTACTTCCCCTTGCGGGTTTAGTTTTTTAGGTTAGAGATACAGGCCCTTCGGCCCACCGAGTCCACGCTGACCAGCGATCCCCACACACTGGCACTATCTTATACACAAGGGACAATTTTTTAAAATTTTACTGAAGCCAATTAGCCTACAAACCTGTACGCCTTTGTAGTGCGGAAGGAAACCGGAGCGCCCAGAGAAAACTCGCATAGTCACAGGGAGAACGTACAAACTCCGTACTGACAACACCTGTAGTCAGGATCGAACTCGGGTCTCTGGCGCTGTGAGGCACCCTGGACCTATCTCTGAAGAGTGCGACTGCATTCTACATTGAACTTGAAGGCACATTATTATCTACAAATGCACAATTTACCTGCATGAACGTAGAGTGGAATTGCCTCCACAATCACGTGTGGCAACGTAATCACCGTCTTGACAACAGGTACACTCTTTGCAGCAGAGGTCCTTTATAAAAAAACAAACCAAGATATGTTAGCAATCGTTTAGCAAAGCAGGTACAGGTCTATCAAGGATTTTGCGGCAACTAGTGATCTGGCACCTCCTCTAATTCCGGACAAATTTACGAGAGTGCGCTCTTGGAATCCCCCCGAAAATGTGGTGCCTAGGCCGGGTGAGGTGGCCGAGCTCAACCTCATCGGGACTTCCGCGGCCGATCTGCGGGTGGAATTTGCCCCCCTGCTGCCAGGGCTCTGGAACTCCGGCCCGGCCTGAGCCGACAGATCCGTTCCCGTAGCCGACTTTGCGGATCTCAGCCCCTCGGAGGCCTAGGCGGAACGTTCCAATAGACAATATACAATAGCTGCAGGAGTAGGCCAATCGGCCCTTCAGGCCAGCACCACCATTTAATGTGATCATGGCTGATCATCCACAATCAGTATCCCGTTCCTGCCTTCTCCCCATATCCCCTGACTCCGCTATCTTTAAGAGCTCTATCTAACTCTCTCTTGAAAGTATCCAGAGAATCGGCCTCCACTGCCTTCTTAATTACACAGATTCAGCATGTCCAATCCCTTAATAATCTTATATGTTTCAATAAGATAACCTCTCATCCTTCTAAATTCCAGTGTATACAAGCCCAGCCGCTCCATTCTATCAACACATGACAGTCCCGCCATCCCTTGGAATTAACCTCATGAACCCTACGCTGCACTCCCTCAATAGCAAGAATGTCCTTCCTCAAATTTGGAGACCAAAACTGCGCACAATACTCCAGGTGTGGACTCACTAGGGCCCTGTACAATTGTAGAAGGACCCGTTTGCTCCTATACTCAACATCTCCTTATGAAGACCAACATGCCATTTGCTTTCTTCACTGCCTGCTGTACCTGCATGCTTACTTTAATTGACTGATGAACAAGGATCCCCAGATCCTGTTGTACTTCCCCTTTTCCTAACATGACACCATTTAGATAATAATCTGCCTTCCTGTTTTTGCTCTCAAAGTGGATAACCTCACATTTATTCACATTAAACTGCATCTGCCCACTCACCCAACCTGTCCAAGTCACCCTGCATTCTCAGAGCATCATCCTCACAGCTCACACTGCCACCCAGCTTGTGTCATCTGCAAATTTGCTAATGTTATTCTTAATCCCTTCCTCTAAATCATTAATGTATATTGTAAACAAGACTAAGTGGGACCCGTTGCGTCCCAGCTTAATAGGGGAGGGCTGGTCCCCCAACGCAATATTCCACCTCTCCACCAATTCCAATATTGGTGGCTAGTGGGGGGGGGGGGAGGGGACTTTCTGGAGCGCTAGTATGGGTGTTGTGGGCTGAAGGGACTGGTTTCCAGAGGGCTAGTATTGACATTGTGGGCCAAATGGGTTCTTGGGCTGGCGGCTCAGTCACTCAAGCCTATTGTGCTGGCAGCTCACTCACTCACGGCTGGTGGGCTGGCAGTTAAGTCGCGGCTATTCCTTGAAATTCCACTTCAAGCAGGGTGCAAGGCCACCAAATTCAAGTGCAGTGTCATACCACTTCAAGCAGCAGGCCACCAAATTCAAGTGCAGTATCTTCAAGCAGGGTGCAAGGCCACCAAAGTCAGAGAGATGTGACCTCTCCCTCCCCCCTCTTACAGCGACTGAGCCACGCCCAAACTTCCGGGTTTTATAGTCCCTCCCCCTCCCACCGGAAGGGGCGTGGCCTTCATGGTGCGATTCACAGGAGAAAGAATCTCAATATTTTTTAAACACTAATAACTTATTTTTCTTCGATGGGAAAAATCATCGGCATCTCATGAGCGGAGGGGGATTCTGAGTAAGATGGCCAAAAATCACAGCCGTATGTGGTAGCAATTTTCCTAAAATCAATATACAGCACAAACAGGAAATGGTCAAGAATAGACTTTTAATTATATAGAAGGCAACACCACTTTTCAATAAGGCAAGGCAACTTTTGTATTTTCAATCAAACCAAAGGCAACTTTTTCATTTTCAAACCACATTAAGGGCCCTCACAGGTCAGTAAAACCACTCAGTTTAGTAGACACGTGCTCAGTGTTATTCACAGCTCAGACTGAGAGCCGCGACCTCTAGCTCCCCCATCTTGCAGAGAACTGAGGCACCTCCACACTTCCGGGTTTTATAGTCCCTCCGGAAGGGGCGTGGCTTTCATGGCGTGATTGACAGGAAAGAGAATCTCAACATTTTTTATAAAACTACCCAAATCATTCTGTATCAATAATTAGATTATCATGTACATTTTTCATTATTTTATACTGCCTCACAGCGCCGGATACCCGGGTTCGATTCTGGGGAAACCCACATGGTCACAGGGAGACAAAAATGTTGGAGAAACTCAGCGGGTGAGTCAGCATCTATGGAACGACGGAATAGGTGACGTTTCGGGTCAAGACCCTTCGTCAGACTGATGTGGGGGTGGGGGAAACAGAAAGGAAGAGGCGGAGACAGTGGGCTGTGGGAGAGCTGGAAAGGGGAGGGGAAAGAGGGAGAAAGCAAGGACTACCTGAAATCGGAGAAGTCAATGTTCATACCTCTGGGGTGAAGCATACAAATTAGCCAGAGAAAGCAGCCTACCAGAGGACTGGGAGAAATTCAGAGTCCAGCAGAGGACAAGGGGCTTAATTTGGAATGGGAAAATAGATTATGAAAGAAAACTGGCAGGGAACATAAAAACTGACTGCAAAAGTTTTTATAGATATGTGAAGAGAAAAAGATTAGTTAAAACAACTGTAGGTCCCTTGCAGTCAGAAACAGGTGAATTGATCATGGGAACAAGGACATGGCAGACCAATTGAATAACTACTTTGGTTCTGTCTTCACTAAGGAAGACATAAATAATCTGCCGGAAATAGCAGGGGACCAGGGGTCAAATGAGATGAAGGAACTGAGTGAAATCCAGGTTAGCCAGGAAGTCGTGTTAGGTAAATTGAATGGATAAAGGCCGATAAATCCCCAGGGCCAGATGGGCTGCATCCCAGAGTACTTAAGGAAGTAGCCCCAGAAATAGTGGATGCATTAGTGATAATTTTTCAAAACTCTTTAGATTCTGGAGTAGTTCCTGAGGATTGGAGGGTAGCTAATGTAACCCCACTTTTTAAAAAGGGAGGGAGAAGGAAAACGGGGAATTACAGACCAGCTAGTCTAACATCGGTAGTGGGGAAACTGCTAGAATCAGTTATTAAAGATGGGATAGCAGCACATTTGGAAAGTGGTGAAATTATTGGACAAAGTCAGCATGGATTTATGATAGATAAGGTAAGGTAAATCATGTCTGACGAATCTTATAGATTTTTTCGAGGATGTAACTAGTAGTGGATAAGGGAGAACCAGTGGATGTGTTATATCTGGACTTTCAGAAGGTTTTCGACATGGTCCCACATAAGAGATTAGTATACAAACTTAAAGCACACGGTATTGGGGGTTCAGTATTGATGTGGATAGAGAACTGGCTGGCAGACAGGAAGCAAATAGTAGGAGTAAACGGATTTGGACGAGGGAATTGAATGCAACATCTCCAAGTTTGCAGATGACACGAAGCTGGGGGGGCAGTGTTAGCTGTGAGGAGGATGCTAGGAGGCTACAAGGTGACTTGGATAGGCTGGGTTAGTGGGAAAATGCATGGCAGATGCAGTATAATGTGGATAAATGTGAGGTTATCCACTTTGGTGGCAAAAACAGGAAAGTAGACTATTATCTGAATGGTGGCCGATTAGGAAAAGGGGAGATGCAACGAGGCCTGGGTGTCATGGTACACCAGTCATTAAAAGTAGGCATGCAGGTGCAGGAGGCAGTGAAGAAAGCGAATGGTATGTTAGCGTTCATAGCAAAAGGATTTGAGTATAGGAGCAGGGAGGTTCTGCTGCAGTTGTACAGGATCTTGGTGAGACCACACCTGGAGTATTGCGTACAGTTTTGGTCTCCAAATCTGAGGAAAGACATTCTTGCCATAGAGCACAGAGAAGGTTCACCAGACTGATTCCTGGGATGTCAGGACTTTCATATGAAGAAAGACTGGATAGACTTGGCTTGTACTCGTTAGAATTTAGAAGATTGAGGGAGGATCTTATAGAAACATACAAAATTCTTAAGGGGTTGGACAGGCTAGATGCAGGAAGATTGTTCCCGAAGTTGAGGAAGTCCAGAACAAGGGGTCACAGTTTAAGGATAAGGGAAGATCTTTTAGGACCGAGATGAGGAAAACATTTTTCACACAGTGGTGAATCTCTGGTATTCTGTGCCACAGAAGGTAGTTGAGGATAGTTCATTAGCTATATTTAAGAGGGAGTTAGATGTGGCCCTTGTGGCTAAAGGGATCAGGGGGTATGGAGAGAAGGCAGGTACAGGATACCGAGTTGGATGATCAGCCATGATCACATTGAATGGCAGTGCAGGCTCAAAGGGCCAAATGGCCTAATCCTGCACCTATTTTCTATGTTTCTATATAAACTACCCAAGTGAAATATGAGGTGCTGCTCCTCCAATTTACAGTGGGACTCACTCTGGCCATGGAGGAGGCCCAGGACAGGAAGGTCGGATTCGGAATGGGAGGGGGAGTTGAAGTGTTGAGCCACCGGAAGATCAGGTTGGTTATTGCGAACCGAGCGGAGGTGTTGGGCGAAGTGAGAACGTGCAAACACCGTACAGACAGCAGTCGAGGTCAAGATTGAACCAAGTTCTCTGGCACACTTTACCTTTTCCAGGAGATGATATAACGACCTGAAGCGACCCCGCTCTGATTAACTGGTGCTGGCGGGCACTGCAGACAGAAGCACTCACTGGCACTTTCGCCCGTCTGTAAAACCACTGCACAAAGAGTTTTGTTAGAAATGGCAAGTAATACATCAAAGCATGAAATCACGACTACGTTGTAAATCTTTCCATTCACCATTTGAATAATTGACTCTCTGTTCTTTGTCATTGTCTGGGCAGAAGTAATAGTTGCCAGTTCTTTCTCAGCAATCCTTTCTTAACAAATGAACTCCATGGATAGACATGCAAGAAACTGCAAATGCTGGAATTGCGAGCAAAACACAAAAGGAGCTGCCGAGGAGGAAGCAGTGCTGGGGTAACTCAGCGGGTCAGGCAGCATCTCTGGAGAACGTGGATAGGTGACTGAGTTACTCCAGCTCTTTGCTTTTCCTAAACCAGCAGCTACAGTTCCTTGTTTCTACATTGAATTGCCAGAGGAGGTAGACACAAAATGCTGGAGTAACTCAGCGGGGCAGGCAGCATCATTTGATAGAAGGAATGGGTGACGTTTCGGGTCGAAACCCTTCTTCAGAGTGAAAGTCGGGGGAGATGGAAAGGTAAGGTGTGAAAAAGGAGACATCAAAGGGGACAAAGCTCAAGGAAAGTGTAGAATTGATCATTGTTAGCAAGGGGAAGCTGACAACGAAGCATAAAATAAGCACAAAGATAAAATTTAATCAGGAGTCAGAGACTAGTCGGAGAACTGGGACGGATGAGGGACTGAGAGGGAGCGAGGGAATGCAAGGGTTACTTGAAGCAGAGGATTCAAAATTCATGCCGCTGGGGTGCAAGCTGCCCAAGTGAAATATGAGGTGCTGTTCCGCCAATTTGCTTTGGATCTCACTCTGACAGTGGAGGAGGCCCAGGGCTGAAAGACCAATGTGGGAATGAGAGTGGGAGTTAAAGTGTTGGGAATGGGTGGGGGAGTTAAAGTGTAGGTAAGTGATTGAGGTATTCAATAGATTCAAAAGACAATAGGTGCAGGAGCAAGCCATTTGGCCCTTCGAGCCAGCACCGCCATTCAATGTGATCATGGCTGATAATCCCCAATCAGTACCCCGTTCATCCCTTCTCCCCATATCCCCGATCCGCTATTTTTGAGAGCCCTATCTATTTCTCTCTTGAAAGCATCCAGAGAACCTGCCTCCACCGCACTCTGAGGCAGAGAATTCCACAGACTCACCACTCTCTGTGAGAAAAAGTGTTTCATTCGTCTCCATTCTAAATGGCTTACTCCTTATTTTTCAACTGTGGTTCTGGACTCCAACATCGGGAACATGTTTCCTGCCCCTAGTGTGTGTAAGCCCATAAGAATCTTATATGTTTCAAGGTAGGTATAATAACATTTAAAAGACAGGTACATGGATAGAACGGATCAGGGGCCTAGGGGCCAAACCCAGGTAGACGAGACGAGCTTAGATGGGGTGTCTCGGTGAGCATGGATGAGTTGGGCTGTACGACTCTGTACTAAGCTCTGGTACATGTGGCTTGCGAATCCCTCGGTTCACAACCACCAACCAATGTTAGTGTCAATGTTAAACGAGAGATTAACCTGTCTTGTCATAGAGGGAGTACAGAGCAGGTTCACCAGACTGATTCCTGGGATGGCAGGACTTTCATATGAAGAAAGACTGGATAGACTCAGCTTGTACTCGCTAGAATTTAGAAGATTGAGGGGGGAATCTTATAGAAACTTACAAAATTCTTAAGGGGTTGGACAGGCTCGATGCAGGAAGATTGTTCCCGATGTTGGGGAAGTCCAGAACAAGGGGGTCAGAGTTTAAGGATAAGGGGTAAGTCTTTTAGGACCGAGATGAGAAATACATTTTTCACACAGAGAGTGGTGAATCGGTGGAATTCTCTGCCACAGAAGGTAGTTGAGGCCAGTTCATTGGCTATATTTAAGAGGGAGTTAGATGTGGCCCTTGTGGCTAAAGGGATCAGGGGGTATGGAGAGAAGGCAGGTACAGGATACTGAGTTGGATGATCAGCCATGATCATATTGAATGGGCTCGAAGGGCCGAATGACCTACTCCTGCACCTATTTTCTATGTTTCTATGAGATCTCAAAATCATCCCAGGGTTGACTGGGTTGACATATGACATTCACTTTGGTTCATTGTGAATTTGTTGCTGTGACAGGTCTAAATGTACAACTGTGGGTTCACTTGGCTGCATAAGGATAGCAGGTACTTGACTAGTTCATGATCGTAACTGATAGGAGTAGAATTAGGCCATTCGGCTCAATAAGTCTACTCTGCCATTCAATCATGGCTGATCTATCTCTCCCTCTCAACCCCATTCTCCTGCCTTCTCCCCATAACCCCCTGACACCCGTACCAATCTATCTCTCTGCCTTAAACATATCCATTGACAATAGACCTCCGCTCGCATCAACCCACCTGATCTCCCTGTGGCTCAGCACTTCAAATCCCCCTCCCATTCCGAATCTGACCTTTCTGTCCTGGGCCTCCTCCATGGCCAGGGTGAGCACCACCGTAAATTGGGGGAGCAGCACCTCATATTTCGCTTGGGCAGATTACACCCTAGCGGTATGAACATTGACTTCCCCAATTTCAGGTAGTCCCTGCTTTCTCCTTCCCTTCTCAGCTCTCCCTCAGCCCACTGTCTCCACCTCTTCCTTTCTCCCCCCCCCCCCCCCCCCCACCCTGACTCAGATCAGTCCGAAGGGTCTCGACCCGAAACGTTGCCCATTTCCTTCGCTCCATAGATGCTGCCTCAACCGCTGAGTTTCTCCAGCATTTTTGCCTACCTTTGACAATAGACAATACGTGCAGTAGGCCATTCGGCCCTTCGAGCCATTCGGCCTTTGAGCATTGACTTGGCTTCCACAGCCTTCTGTGGCAATGAATTTCAGAGGGCGGTGGTGTCAGGTTCTCTGGATGCTTTCAAGAGAGAGCTAGATAGGGCTCTTAAAAATAGCGGAGTCAGGGTGTAGATTGACTATGCATGTTAACCAATCACACATAGTTAGCATCATTAACCACACCCTGCTATAACGTTTATATTAACACTCGCTTCTGGCACTACTCAGTTCGAGCAGCAGTTGGCATGTTCTGACATCTAACCATCCTTCATGCTGTTAACGTTTAAGTGCTGATTAAAGATGATTTTGGATCACATAGCGTGTCTGGCGTTCGTCTACACAGGGGATATGGGGAGAAGGCAGGAACGGGGTACTGATTGGGGATGATCAGCCGTGATCACATTTAATGACGGTGCTGGCTCGAAGGGCCAAATGGCCTACTCCTGCACCTATTGTCTATTCACCACCTGATTAAAGAAATTCCTCCTCATCTCCTTCCTGAAGGAACATCCTTCAATTCTGCGGCTATGACCTCTGGTCCTAGACTCTCCCACTAGTGGAAACATCCTGTCAAAGAGTATTGAAGGTTATGAGGAGAATGGGGTTGAAAGAGAAGGGTAAATCAGCTATGATTGAATGGCAGAGTAGGCTCAATGGGCCAAATGGCCTAATTCTGCTCCTTTGACTTATGAATTTGAGTCTCCTCTGCACGCCCCCTGACTTGTACCTTGTGCCAACTGCGATTCCATCTGGTCCACCGAAGTCATAGAAGGGGCCAGCTCCAGTCTACTGGTGTCAATGGTGAGTGCCCACGGAGAGGCACTCAGGATGTCCATCATCAGCAGGAAGGGGATGTCTGCAAACACCCGGTCCATGTTTTCAAACTGCAAGACAAGGAGAAAGAGCCACATGCTAATTGTATGCTGAAAAATATCATAACGTCATAGGTCGCAAGTGATAGGAGCAGAATTAAGCCATTCGGCCCATCAAGTCTACTCCGACATTCAATCATGGCCGATCTATCTCTCCCTCCTAACCCCATTCTCCTGCCTTCTCCCCACGACCCCCGACACCCGCACTAATCAAGAATCTATCTACCTCTGCCTCAAAAATCCTTATCACTTTGTGCAGCGTGGTCACAGATAGCCAGTTGTTATCCTGTTTAGTTTATTGTCACGTGTATCGAGGTACAGCGAAAAGCTTTTGTTGCGCGCTAACCAGTCAAAGGAAAGTCAATACATGATTACAATCGAGCCGTCCACAGGGTACAGAGGAGTAGAGGTTTAAAAGTGAGGAGCGAATTATGAGAATCACCCAGTCTTCTTCAAAGATGGGCGGAGAAGATCTACAAGGCTGTGGCCAGGAGTCAAGGGCCTGAGCTATAGGGAGCTTGCGCAGGCTGGGAGCGCAAGAGGATGAGAGGTGATCTTATGGAGGTGTATAAGATCATGGCAGGAATAGATCGGTAGATGCACAGTAGGGTAATCAAGAACCAGAGGACATAGGTTTAGGTGAAGAGAGGAAACTAGGAACCCGAGGGGTAACGGTTTCACACAGAGGTTGGTGGGTGTATGGAACGAGCAGCCGGAGGAGATAGTTGATGCAGGTACTATCACAATATTTAAGAAACAATTAGACAGGTACATGGATAGGACTGTCATATGCTGAGAGAATGGAGTGGCTGGGCTTGTATACTCATGAGTTTTGAAGGATGAGAGGGGATCTGATTGAAACATATAAGATTAAGGGTTTTGACACGCTGGAGGCAGGAAACATGTTCTTGATGTTGGGGGAGTTCAGAACCAGGGGCCACAGTTTAAGAATAAGGGGTAAGCCATTTAGAATGGAGACGAGGAAACACTTTTTCTCACAGAGTTGTGAGTCTGTGGAATTCTCTGACGGGCTGACATTTCTGGAAACTTTCAAGAGGGAGTTAGATAGGGCTCTTAAAGATAGCGGAGTCAGGGGACATGAAGAGAAGGCAGGAACGGGGTACTGATTGGGGATGATCTGCCATGATCACATCAAATGGCGGTGCTGGCTCGAAGGGCCGAATGGCCTACTCCTGCACCTACTGTCTATTGTTTAGAAGGACATTGGCCAAACGCAGGAGACAATTGAGATGGAATTGGCCCATGGAAGTCAGCTATGGGAACGGATCTGCCGGCTCTTGCCGGGCCGGAGTTCCAGAGCCCCGGCCTTAAGGGGCAAGTTCGACCCGCCGATCGGCCGCGGAAGTCCCGACGAGGTCGAGTTCCATTTTTGCTGCAGAATCTGAGATCAGGTTTATGCAGAATTTTCTGTTTTTACACGTATTTTAATAAGTTGAATTATCCCTACACTTACTACTTCTGTATCCAGAAATCTGGAGAGGGTTCAACACTGATAGAGCAGTAAGTAGATGCATTAAATTAAGGAAATGAGAATGCAGAGTTCTTTATTTTAATGCTGTATTTAGATGATCACACTTTCCTGTAATGATATATCATGAGGCAGCCTAGGACTGTCGTGAGCCCCACCGTGGGGCGCAAACTTAACATCGGAGCGTATCCCTTGCATGGTATCGCTCCCACCGCGGCCTGCGGACTTACCATCAAGGGCTCGCAGTCTCGGGAGAGGCCGGTCGGGAGCTCCAACGTCGCAGAAGGTTTGTCCAGCCCCGACGTGAGGTTTGATAGCCCGGTGCGGGGGAGCTGACATCCCCCCTGATGCGGGAGCGGATCGCCTCGACGCGGAGGGCCCTAAAACCACCGGCTACGGGCCTCAAGACCATCCCGTTAACGGGGGGCTCGTGGCCCTCAACCAAAGAAGAACAAGGGAAGGGACTTGAACTTTATTTTCTCCTTCCATCACAGTGAGGAATGTGCAGGAGTCACTGTGATGGATGTTTATGTTAAAATGTGTTTTTGAGTCTGTTGCTTTTTTAAATAGTTTGACTGACCTGGCCAGTGAATTTCACTACACCAATTGGTGTATGTGACAATATAAATGAGCTTATCAGCCATCAGTTGCATAACTGTAGATGAACAAATATTTACAAATGATGCAATTATTTTTACACATATCGTGACGTAAAGTAAAGATTGCTGAACAGGGTAGGAAAGAAGTGACGACAGACGCTTGAATCTTGAGCAATGCACAAAGTGCTGGAGGGACACGCAGCGGGTCAGGCAGCATCTGCGGAGTGAATGGACAGGCGATGTTTCCGATCGGCTCCGGTCTTCAGATGGTATGAGAACTTATTGTGGCAACTTACTTTTGTGGAAACAAACTTTGCAGTGACGTCGAATGGGACAACTGTTTCAATGGTGATGGTCTCGTCCTGAAAGGTAGAGATTTTTTTTTTAGGATTTCAACGCCGTCACCAGTTTCGAAACTTAGACGTAAAATCGTACAATTTTATGAAATTGGGGAGAGGGGGGGGGGGGGGGGGGGGGGGGGGGGGGGGGGGAGAGGGGGGAGGGAGGTCATTCAGCCCATCAAATTTGTGCCAAGTCTTTCAAAGAGTCGTAGTCATGCAGCGTGGAAACAGGCCCTTCAGCCCAACCCAAAGATCCAATAGCAGATCACGATAGACCACTCCTTCTAAATGCAATGGGCTGACGTGTAGTACGCAATGGAGCGGAACGTGGGCCTTTTTTTCATCCATTTCTGTAACCCGACCCGACTCGCAGTGTAATCAATGTTGCGGGGGAACAGTTTGTGTTAATAAATTAAAATTCTGAAGATGAGAAGATTTTTCCCAAAGAACTTTGATTTTTACGAGGATATTTCCGTAACCAGCTTTCGTCTCCGCGCTAGTATCCTATGAGATATTTGGTGCAGACGGGAGACGGTTACGGAAATGGGGCCGAAAATTACCCATGAATCGGCCCATGACCGTACTACGCCTTTTTCGTTGAGTGATCTATCTTGCTTGCTATTGGATCTTTGGCCCAACCTGCCCACATCAACCAACATCTATACTTGTCCCACCTGCTTACATTTGGCCCATGTCCCTCTCCGATTCAAGCATGTGTCATCTCTGCCCTATGCGTTGTTTAAGAAACAACTGCAGATGTCTACCTGTCCTATCCATATACCTGTTTAAATGTCCATTAAACTACGTGGTTTAATCTAAACAGCTTTTTCACTGCAAGACTATAAATTAGTTTTGTGTGTGTACGAATTGCCTTTATTAACCCACAGCAGAATTTTTCATAAGTTCATAAATCACAGGAGCAGAAGTAGGCTATTCGGCCCATCAAGTTTACTCCGCCATTCAATCATGGCTGATCTATCTCTCCCTCCTAACCCCATTCTCCTGCGTTCTCCCCATAACCCCTGGCACCCGTACTAATCAAGAATCTAACTGTCTTGCCTTAGAAATATCCACCGACTTGGCCACAGCCTTCTGTGGCAATGAATTCCATAGATTCACCATCCTCTGACTAAGAAATTCCTCCTCCTCTCCTTCCTAAAGGAACATCCTTTAATTCTGAGGCTGTGACCTCTCGTTGTAGACTCTCCCACTAGTGGAAACATCCTCTCCACATCCACAGGATATAAACAAAGAATTTAATGGGTCCATTCACAACTTCAAAGAATTTGCTTCCAATGAGGTCAAGTCAAGGGCCTGAGCTATAGGGAGAGATTGGTTTTACTCTAGGCTAGTTTTATTCCTTGGAGCGCAAGAGGCTCAAGGGCGATCTTATAGAGGAAATAGAGTCATATAGCGTGCATAAGATTAAGAGGGGAATAGATAAGGTATGTTTTATCTAGGGTCGGGGAATCAAGAAGCAGAGGACATGGGTCAAAGGTGAAAGGGGAAAGGAGAAAGATTTAATAGATACCTGATGGGGTAGCTTTTTCACACAGAGGGTGATGGGTATCTGGAACAAGCTGCCAGATGCTAGTCTATGACAACGTTTAAAAGGCTTTTGGTCAATTACATGAATAGAAATGTTTTCGAGGGATATGGGCAAAATACAAGACTAGTGCAGGTGGGGCATCTTGGTCGTCATGGGAAAGAAGGACCGAAGGGACTGTTTCCATGCTGTATAACTATGATTCTTGTGCACTGAGCCCCACGAACAGCAATACGTCGTTTTAGTAATGTTATTTTAGGGATAAATATTGCATGGGAAGAACACAAGCTGTGGTGCAAGGCTTAAACCCATGTGGCATGACTCGAGATCAGTGGCATTCTGACAGCATATTTGAAACAAATTGACCTTTCACTTAGTTACAATAAAGTTATTAACATGGCAAAATATTTTCAATGAATAGTCATCAGTATTTTTTTCAGGAAGTTGAGACTGACAATTTATGCATGGTGACTGGAGGACAGCAATAAGCCATTAAAGTAGCGTTAATTTAGGGATAAATAACGTAGAGCAAGAACTCAACCTGTAGTGTTGCATCTAATGTTTAGTTTATTGTCACGTGTACCGAGGTACAGTGAAAAGCTTTTTTGTTGCATGTTATCCAGTCAGCAGAAAGACTATACATGATTACAATCGAGCCGTCCACAGGGTAAAAGGAATAATGCTTAGTGCAAGGTAAAGTCTTGTAAAGTCCGATTAAAGATAGCCCGAGGGTCTCCAATGAGGTAGACGGTAGGTCAAGACTGCTCACTAGTTGTTGGTAGGATGGTTCAGTTGCTTGATAACAGCTGGGAACAAACTGTCCCTGAATCTGGAGGTGAGCGTTTTCACACTTCTGTACCTCTTGCCCGATGGGAGAGGGGAGAAGAGGGAGTGACTGGGGTGGTATTGATTATGCTCAAGATCAGAACATGTTTATTTCTGCTAGTATATTTAGAATAGATTAACGTGGTAAAGGAGAAAAGCTGATGCAGCCACAGTTTGAGGGTTTAAAAGAGAAACCACCTACCTTGTGACATTTGCAAATGATTTCTTTGCCTTCAACGACGGTAGTAACAACATAAGAGACGTGAACCAAGAAAACTCGCGTTCCAACCTGCGCGCACCTGATGTAAAGAGGCATCTCCACCTATGCATGATTTAAACAATAAGTTACGAGCGTTATTAAACATCATCCAACGTTAGCATTTTACTTAGACAATAGACAATAGGTGCAGGAGTAGGCCATTCGGCCCTTCGTGCCAGCACCGCCATTCAATGTGATCATGGCTGATCATCCCCAATCAGTACCCCATTCTTGCCTTGTCCCCATATCCCCTGACTCCACTATCTTTAAGAGCCCTATCTAGCTCTCTCTTGAAAGTATCCAGAGAACCAGCCTCCACCGCCCTCTGAGGCAGAAGATTTCACACTCACAACTCTGTCTGAAAAAGTGTTTCCTCATCTACATTCTAAATGGCTTACCCCTTATTCTTAAACTGCGGCCCCTGGTTCTGGACTCCCCCAACATCGGGAACATGTTTCCTGCCTCTACCGTGTCCAAACCCTTAATAATCATATACGTTTCAATAAGATGCCCTCTCATCCTTCTAAACTCCAGAGCGTACAAGCCAAGCCGCTCCATTCTCTCAGCATATGACAGTCCCGCCATCCCGGGAATGAACCTTGTAAACCTACGCTGCACTCCCTCAATAGCAAGACTTAAAAATTAACTTGCCAAATTAGGACCACTATGCCCCATCCACCTGAGTGTTTAGCCCATAGACCTCAAAATATACACCTCGAAACACGGACCTCGAAACGTTTCCCATTCATGTACCTGTCCACCTCTATTAGATGTTGTTATAATACCTGCCCCAACCACCTCGCCTGGCAGCTTGTTCCATTTATCCACCCCCACCCTTATTGTGGAAAAGGTTACCCCTCGTGATCTTATACACCTCGAAAAAAAATCACCCGTCTTCTGCACTCCAAGAAATAGAGTCCGAGTCCAGAGATGCAGTGTGAAAACAAGCCCTTCGGCACTCCGATTCCATGCTGACCAACAATCACCCATTCACGCCAGCTGCTTCCTACACTCTATGGACAATTTACAAAGCCAATTAACCTACAAACCAACATACATACTTTTGGAATGTTGGAGGAACCACGAGTATCCGGAGAAAACCTGAGGAATGCTGCAGTCTGAAAAATAGCCCCAACCCAAAACATAGCCCCATCCATGTTCTCCAGATTCGCGGCATGACCTGCTGAGTTACTCAGCATTTTGTGACCATCCTTGTAAATCTTCTCTGCACGCTTTCTGTAAATATGGACAATTGATCCTGCTCTCTCCATATACAGACCCCTTACAACCCCTTTAAAATTGATTTTGGTTATAGCGCAATGTTTTTTCAAGATCACAGGCTGTTAGTTACACTGTGGAGGCATTGAAATTGACGAGGCATTGAAATTGACAAGCATTCACTTTGATCCACGCAATACAATACCTTTTATTGTCAGTGAGGCTCAAATGAAATTCTGTTTCCACAGCCATACAAACAAAGACAATTCCTAGACATACACACAATTTAATTCACACAAACATCCATCACAGTGAACCCACTGTGATGGAAGGCAAAGTCTTTTCTCTCCCCTGTTCTCCATGTCTCTCCTGATGTCCAAGCCCCAGGCGGGCGATGGTAAGTCCCACGGACATTTTAGGCCGCGCGGGGCGATTTACTGCCCCGCTCCCGGTCTAAAAGTCTCGAAGTTGGAGCCCCCGGCGGGTGCTAGAATGTCCCACAGCCATAAAGCCGCGCCGGACGATGTACGACCCCACTCCGGGTCGTTCCAACCCCGCGACACGGGCTGGAGAAGTCGCGTTGCAGGAGCTCCGGGAAGCGGTCTCTCCCCCCGGACCCGCATGCTCCCGATGTCCCAGTCCACCGGACCTGCGGCTGCGTTGCTGGAGCCTCCGAGCCCCAGGAGTCGAGTCGCAGCAGCGAGTCACCACCGCTACCCACGCTCCGAGGCCGGCCACCCCCACGATGGTGAGTAGTCCGCAGCTCCGCAGTCTCCCGAGCCCCCGGGTCGTTCAGGTTGGAGGCCGCTCCACGGTGCTAGGCCCCAACGACAACGGAGACCCGACAGGGAAAAGGTCGGGTCTCCCGGACAGGGAAGAGATTTTAAACGGTTTCCCCCCCCCCCCCCCCCCACACATACCCCCACAAAAAAATAAAAACAAAAAAAAAACAAACAACAAAAACAAAAAAAAAAAACAAACAGGCTGTAGGGGCCGCTGCAACTGGCGAGTCGTGCCGCCAATGCACTCTATTAAACAATGCAACCTCCTCTCCACCTTCAGAGGGATCAATCACAGTTGTTCCTCAAAAAGGCAGCCAGCATCATCAAAGACCCACACCATCCTGGCCACACACTCACCTCTCCGTTGCCATCGGGAAGAAGGTACAGGAGCTTGAAATCTGGAACATTCAGATTCAAGAACAGCTTCTTCCCTACTACCATCAGGCTATTAAACACGACATCAAACAAGCTCTGAACAATAACAGTCTATTGCACTATATCTGACACACTGAACTTTTATCTCCTGTTCAGTACTGTGTTTACATACTGTGTTGTGCTGCAGCAAGCAAGAATTTCAATGTTCTATCTGGGACACATGACAATAAAACTCTCTTGACTTGACTTAACAAACAGCCTTTGGCAGTTTTATCTTGCAGTAACAAAAAATCATTTCTAGCCGTTAAAAAAGATTGTATTTGAAAGCAACTCATTGCTTTACAGTGACCGCTAGGCGATTGGAGCGAATCCCTTACATGGTCATATAGCGGACAACCGGCAATAGCGCCATCTTCCCACCCTCCTCACCCCCCTCAGTTATAACGACGGTCGACAGCATTATTGTTTCTGCTTCATGCACAAGCCTGTTGGGCAGGTTTACCTTCGCTGCTGGAAGCAAGTCTCCAATTGGAATATCAGGAAGCAAGGCTGGGCAGGAATCATCGCACATCTCCGTGCTATCAAGGGTTATGTGAGTCGTCTGAGTGAGGTTGGCATCCTGGCCTGAAAAATGGTACAAACAAAATCCTGTCACTCTTGGCTTTCAGAAGCCTGACCCAGTTCATTGCAGTAAACTGCCCCTCCAGATAAAAGTCTCAATTCATGAAGCCAGACCTGGCCATTTTTATTACATTGTAGTCGGTACAGTGAAGCCCAGAGATATTTCTACTTGTAGTCACCAAATATGCACTGGACAATGATAAGGGCTTTAATCTTTGATCTTTAATTAGAGGACACTTCTCTACTCTGCTGAACATGGAGCTCAGATCAGACATAGAAAAAACATAGACAATAGGTGCAGGAGTAGGCCATTCGGCCCTTCGAGCCAGCATCGCCATTCATTGCGATCATGGCTGATCATCCACAATCAGTACCCCGTTCCTGCCTTCTCCCCATATCCCTTGATTCCGCTAGCTACTAGAGCTCTATCTAACTCTCTTTTAAATTCATCTGGTGAATTGGCCTCCACTGGCCACTGTGGCAGGGAATTCCGCAAATTCACAACTCTCTGGGTGATGAGGAAGAATTTCTTCAGTCAGAGGGTGGTGAATCTGTAGAATTCATTGCCAAACACGGTGGTGGCCAATGGATATTTTTAAGGCAGAGATAGATTCTTTATTAGTACGGGTGCCAGGGGTTATGGGGTGAAGGTCCGGAACCAGGGGCCACAGTTTAAGGATAAGGGGCAAGCCGCTTAGAACGGAGATGAGGAAACACTTTTTCACACAGAGAATTGTGAGTCTGTGGAATTCTCTGCCTCAGAGGGTCGTGGAGGCCGGTTCTCTGGATACTTTCAAGAGAGAGCTAGATAGGGCTCTTGAAGGTAGCGGAGTCAGAGGATAGGGGGTGAAGGTAGGCACGGGGTACTGATTGTGGATGATCAGCCATGATCACATTGAAAGACGGAGCTGGCTTGATGGGCCAAATGGCCTACTATGGCACCAATTTTCTATTGACTTGAGTCGAAAGTCTAAGGTGTTTTCAGTTGATCAAATATTGTTTAACCCCCTCTGATTATCAATAACATTTTTGAACATGAATTAGTGATGAGGAATTCACTTTGTTTGATTTAGAGATACAGGGTGGAAACAGGCCCTTTGGCCAACTGATTCCACACCGACCAGCCATCCCCGTACACTAACACTATCCTACACACACTGGGGACAATTTAAAATTTTGCCAATGCAATTAACCTGCAAACCTGTTTGTCTTTGGAGTGTGGGAGGAAACCGGAGCACCCGGAGAAAACCCACGCAGGTTATGCGAAGGGCCGATTGGCCTACTCCTGCACCTGTTGTCTATTGTCTAAGGCGGGAGAATGGGGTTAGGAGGGAGAGATAAATCAGCCATGATTGAATGGTGGAGTAGGCTTGATGGTCTTATTCTGCTCCGTGCACTGTTGAACATATAGCTGGCAGATTACACAGACTGCAACCATGCTGCGGTACCCATTATTTTTATTTAATATTTTTATTAGAAGCATGGGTACAAATAGTAGTAAGTGACAATTTAATTATAGATCTCTTACAAAGCTTCAATTAAAAAATTTTTTTTTTTTTTAAAATAGCGAGAAAAAGATAAAAGAAACTATAAACTAATAGAGAGAAAAAGAAGACGAAAAAATAAATTACAAATAAGAAAATTGTGGAGATAGATCCAGGAGATGTTAAGTATAACTATTCATCCAATCCCAAACTCAAGTTTCAACCCTGATTTTGTGTTAAACCAATTCACTTTTTAAAGAATTCAATAAATGGAGACCATATTCTAACAAATAATTTTGGTTTGTCAATTAAGGCAAATCTTATTTTTTCCAAATGCAAGGTCTCAGTCATTTGCGTAATCCATATTTTAATTGTGGGGTGTACCTGGTTTTAAGCCTGCGGTGAGTTTCACATCCCCTGCGGTGGTGACCTCTTGCGACTTAACAGTCACTGCTAAGCAATACATCTCATTAGTCAATGTTGGCGGTTCATGGCGTAACTGTACGGATACTTTTGGAATGCGGGATATCACCCTACGGTTACAAAAGACAAGCCACAATTAATCGATTTTTGACATAAAGGAGCATTTTACGCTCCATTTTATTTTTGTTTATTTTTATTTTGTTTATATCATTTTTGACCATTTCAAAGCTTCAAAGCAGTGGTTCGGTTTAGTTTAGCTTATTATTGCCACATGTACCAAGGTACTGTCAAACTCAAGTTCAATAGGTAGAGCAAATGGGAAGATGCAGAGTGCAGAATATAGTTTTGTTTTTCTTTAACTTAGTTTAGAGATACAGCGCGGTAACAGGCCCTTCAGCCCACTGAGTCCACACCGACTCGCAATCCCCGCACACTAACATTTCCTACACACACTGGGGACAAAATTTGCATTTCTACCAAAACAATCAACCTACAAACTTATACGTCTTTGGAGCGCGGGAGGAAACCAAAGATCTCGGAGAAAAACCCACATAGGTCACGGGGAGAACGTACAAACTCCGTACAAACACATTTTCTCACAGAGAGTTGTGAGTCTGTGGAATTCTCTGCCTCAGAGGGTGGTGGAGGCTGGTTCTCTGGATACTTTCAAGAGAGAGCTAGATAGGGCTCTTAAAGATAATGGAGTCAGGGGATATGGGGAGAAGGCTGGAACGGGGTACTGATTGGGGATGATCAGCCATGATCACATTGAGTGGCGGTGCTGGCTCGAAGGGCCGGATGGCCTACTCCTGCACCTATTGTCAGGATCGAAGCCGGATCGCTGGTGCTGTAAGACAGCAGCTCTACCCGCTGCGCTCAGCTTACCGCAGTAAACACAATGCTTCCTGGTACTCACATGGTGCTTGCCAGTATTGAGATGCTGGCCCAGCACACTTCATTGTCTGGCAGCTTTGGTCGGCGTTTAAAGGAGCGAGTGGCCTGCAAGGCCTCCTGGCACGAGGCTGCATCACCCCCACCGCCCCTCCAGTTGAGTATCACACACCTGCCCATGTCAGAGCCCAGCACAAGGTCGACAGACGTAATCTGAGGAAGACAAACAATATCGCATCACATACCGAGTCTCTCCCCAGCTGTTATCAGGCAGCTGAATCATCATACCACAACCAGAGAGTAAGTAAGTAAGTACGTTTATTGGCCAAGTATTCACATACAGGTACACAGCCTTTTATCCGAAAGCCTTGGGACCAGACACTTCTCGGATTTCGGAATGGAAGATTTTTAGCGTAGATTAGGTAGGTAGCACGGGCGGCTTGAAAAGTCTGGAGCGGCTGCCTCCTCCCCCGAGACCGGGGAATCATTGTAAATCATTGCTTAAATGTTAGTCAGTTAGTTTGGAGGGATTTTATGTGGTTGTGGGGGGTGGGGGGGGGGTGAAGGGGGAAACTTTAATTCTTAGTCCCATACCTGGTCGGAGAGGCGGGGAGCGGGCAATGCCTTACCAGGTCGCCGTGCGGTAAGCTCCGGAGCGCTGTGGCCGCCGACTCCCAACATCGCGGAGCTGGGGCTGCGGGCGTACGGTTGCGGGCGGCGCTAGATTTGGAGCGCCGCGCAGCCAGGGGTAGAGTTGCCGGGATCGCAGCTCCAACCGGCGCCGCCCACGGCCGGACGCCCGCTGCCCCGCGATGTTGGGAGTCGGCGGCCACAGCGCTCCGGAGCTTACTGCTCTACGACCCGGTAAGGCATTGCCCGCTCCCCGCCTCTCCGACCAGGTAGGGGACTAAGAATTAAAGTTTCCCCCTTCACCTGCACCCCCCCCCCCCCCCCCCCCCCCCCCCCCCCCTTCACATAAAAGCCCTCCAAACTAACCGACTAACATTTAAGCAATGATTTACAGATGTTTAAGTGTCTCCCCGTTCTCCGGGGAGGAGGCAGCCGCTACAGTAGTACAGACCTGGGTTGACCGTGGGTCGTTTCGGGTCAAGTTTGGCGCCAAACGCGAGCTTTGGTGTGCAGGCTACATCCAGGAAAAACTGTCCGTTTTTCGGAGCTTTTCGGTTTCCGGAACTCCGGATAAAAGGTTATGCACCTGTACAAGGAATTTACCTTGGTGCTCCGCCCACAAGTAACAACATGACATACAGTGACAGTTACGAATGACTCAGAAAACATTAAACATTAATAATAATAAAACATTAATGAATTTTGAAAATGCCAGCATAAAAAAAAATCATACCTCCACTTTCTTTCCGACATCCTCAGTGCGAGCAACGAACTTGAACGTACACTGCCTGGTCTTACCAGGAACGAGGCACATGGTGCCCTGTGATGAGGCTTCCAATATGTCAGATGTTTGGTAGGTTTCCTCCACCACACAGTGCTGGTTGTACTCCTTTAATTAAAGATATTATCAAATTTGGCAACAATCAGGACAGAGTCCCACGCATAGAAACAGGCCATTCATCGTAACATTCCCTTGCCGACCAAGATGCCCCGTCTGGACTGGTCCCCCCCCCCCCGCCTACGTGCCTAAACATGTCTCGTCCTTGTACCTGTCCAAATACCCATTGGGTAGGAAGGAACTGCAGATGCTGGTTTATACCAATAGACAATAGACAATAGGTGCAGGAGTAGGCCATTCGGCTCTTCGAGCCAGCACCGCCATTCAATGTGATTATGGCTGATCATCCACAATCATTACCCCGTGCATGCCTTCTCTCCATATCCCTTAACTTCGCTATCCCTAAGAGCCCTATCTAACTCTCTCCTGAAAGCTTCCAGCGAACCAGAATCCACCGCCATCTGAGGCAGAGAATTCCACACACTCACAACTCTTTGTGTGAAAAAGTGTTTCCTCGTCTCCGTTCTAAATGGCTTACCCCTTATTCTTAAACAGTGGCCCCTGGACTCCCCCAACATCGGGAACATGTTTCCTGCCTCTAGCGTGTCCAAACCCTTAATAATCTTATGTTTCAATAAGATTCCCTCTCATCCTTCTAAACTCCAGAGTATACGCCCAGTCGCTCCATTCTCTCAACATATGACAGTCCCGCCATCCCGGGAATTAACCTCGTAAACCTATGCTGCACTCCCTCAATAGCAAGAATGTCTTTCCTCAAATTAGGGGACCAAAACTGCACACAATACTCCAGGTGTGGTCTCACTGGGGCTCTATACAACTGTAGAAGGACCTCCTCTTGGCTCCTCTTGTTATAAAGGCTAACATTTGTTATAGATCCCTCTACATCACTGTCTATATCTCTTGTTTCTCTTTCCCCTGACTCTCAGTCTGAAGAAGGGTCTCGACCCGAAACGTCACCCATTCCTTCTCTCCAGAGATGCTGCCTTTCCCGCTGAGTTACTCCAACATTTTGTGTCTGTCTTAGGACAAACCCCATATCTTTAATGGATGGATAAGTTTTTGTCTCATAATACATCTTACCTGGTTGTTAAAACGGACACAGAGCTTTGAAAATCGGAATGGATGAGGGCAGTCAGCTCGCAGATACACATGAAGTTGTACGGGGTCATCAATGTGGAAACTTGGTGCCAGGAAACGGGCTTTACATTCAACTTCATGGAAGCAAATGGTGGAAAACAAGCAAAACACACAGTTAACATTCAGTGAGCAAGACCAAACCAGAAGAATCCAGCTCATCAGAATTGGCATGGTAGACAAAACAAGATAGAATAGTGCCCTCCATAATGTTTGGGACAAAGACACATCATTTATTTATTTGCCTCTGTACTCCACAAATTGAGATATGCAATAGAAAAAAAATCACATGTGACTAAAGTGCTCATTGTCAGATTGTATTAAAAGGCCATTTTTATACATTTCGGTTTCACCATGTGGAAATTACAGCAGTTTATACATGGTGTGTCCCCCCCCCCCCACCTATTTCAGGGCCCCATAATGTTTGGGACACAACAATGTCATGTAAATGAAAGTAGTCATGTCTAGTATTTTGTTGCATATCCTTTGCAGGCAATGACTGCTTGAATCTGTGATTCATGGACATCACCAGTTGCTGGGTGTCTTCTCTGGTGATGCTCTGCCAGGCCTGCATTACAGCCATCTTTAGCTTATGCTTATTTTGGGGGCATGCTCAATTGAGTTCAGATCGGGTGATTAACTTTTGGGATAAGGGATAAGAATAAGGGGTAAGCCATTTAGAACAGAGATGAGGAAATACTTTTTCCACACAGAGAGTTGTGAGTCTGTGGAATTCCCTGCCTCAGACGGTGGTGGAGGCCGGTTCTCTGGATGCTTTCAAGAGAGAGTTAGATAGAGCTCTTAAAGATAGCCGAGTCAAGGGATACGGGGAGAAGTCAGGAACGGGGTACTGTTTATGGATGATCAGCCATGATCATACTGAATGGCTGCGTTGGCTTGAAGGGCCGAACGGCCTACTCCTGCACCTATTGTCTATTGTCTTGCTGTAGAATGAACCGCCAATGAGTTTTGAGGCATCTGTTTGAACTTGAGCAGAAAGGATGTGTCTATACACTTCAGAATTCATTATGCTACTACCATCAGCAGTTATATCATCAATGAAGATCAATGAGCCAGTACCTTCAGCAGCCATACATGCCCAGGCCATAACACCCATCTCATCTATCCACAAGACCATTTTCCAGAACTGTGGTTGCTCTTTTAAGTACTTCTTGGCAAACTGTAACCTGGCCATCCTATTTTTGCGGCTAACCGTGGTTTGCATCTTGCAGTGTAGCCTCTGTATTTCTGTTCATGAAGTCTTCTGCGGACAGTGGTCATTGACAAATCCACACCTGACTCCTGAAGAGTGTTTCTGATCAGTCAGACAGGAGTTCGGGGATTTTCCTTTATTATAGAGAGAATTCTTCTGTCATCAGTTGTGGAGGTCTTCCTTGGCCTGCCAGTCCCGTTGCGATTAGTAAGCTCACCAGTGCTCTCTTTCTTCTTAATGATGTTCCAAACAATTGATTTGGTAAGCCCAAGGTTTGGCTGATGTCTCTAACAGTTTTATTCTTGTTTTTCAGTCTCATAATGGCTTAGTTGACTTTCTTTGGCACAACTTTGGTCCTCATGTTGATAAACAGCAATAAAAGTTTCCAAACGCGATGTAAAGACTGGAGGAAAGACTAGGTGCTGAGAGCTCTCTTATATCTGCATTAAAGAGGCAATTAAACACACCTGAGCAATTACAAACACCTGTGAAGCCATGTGTCCCAAACATTATGGTGCCCTGAAATGGGGGGACTATGTATAAACACAGCTGGAATTTCTACATGGTGAAACCAAAATGTATAAAAATGTTTTTTAATAAAATCTGACAATGTGCACTTTAACCCCATGTGATTTTCACTCTTACAAATCTCAAATTGTGAAGTACAGAGGCAAATAAATACATGACGGGTCTTTGTCCCAAACATTATGGAGGGCACTGTGACTGCATTAAATGATTCTTACGCTGTTGTTTATTTTAAGATACATGTGGCACAATACAAACTTCTCACACTTCGTTATATATCCAACCAACATAAGCTTGTAATACCATGTGGTCATTGTAGCAAACTTGAAAATAATTTTAGAAATTTGAATTTTAGGGTGGCATAGTGGGGCGGTGGTTGAGTTGCTATGCTGCCTTACAGTGCCAGAGACCCAGCTTCCATCCTGAAACTCCAGAGGCATGAATTGGTGAAATTCACAAACATGAAGGGCTGTAAAGGCTGACCATATTTGAAGAAGATGAATTTAAAGATAATAGGTGTTGCGTGCCAAGAGACAATAGGTGCAGGAATAGGCCGTTTGGCCCTTCGAGCTAGCACCACCATTCAATGTGATCATGGTTGATCATCCACAATCAGTACCCCGTTCCTGCCTTCTCCCCATACCCCCTGACTCCGCTATCTTTAAGAGCCCTATCTAGTTCTCTCTTGAAAGCATCCCGAGAACCTGCCTCCACTGTCCTCTGAGGCTGAGAATTCCACAGAGGGGGCTGGTAATGAGGCACTGACCTCCCCACCATCGAAGGGATCTATCGCAGTCGCTGCCTTGAGGCAGCCAATATCATCAGAGACCCACACCATCCTGGTCACGCTCTCATTTCACCACTGCCATCGGGAAGAAGGTACGAGAGCTTTAAAACTGTAACGTCCAGGTTCAGGAACAGCTTCTTCTCTACAGCCATCAGGCTATTAAACACGACAGCATATAAGCTCTGAACTACAACAAACTATTATTATTGCCCTATATTTGTTATTTATTGAGCATGTGTATTTATTGTTCATGTGTATACACACACTGAACTTTTTATTCTTCTCCCATTATGTACTATGTTCACATATTCTGCTGCAGCAAGCAAGAATTTAATTGTCCTATCTGGGACACCTTACAATAAAAGTCATACTCTTGAGATGATTGGCCACGATCACATTGAAGAGAGCAGTCCTGAAGGGCTGAATGGCCCACACCTACTATTTGCTTCTTCTTGACACTTGATTTTCCACCTTGCTCTGTTAAAAAGGCTTCTACTTTAAAGTAACCAAGGTCATGTCCCAGAAGCAGAAATAGGCCGCTCAGCCCATCAAGTCTACTCCACCATCCAATCACGGCTGATCTATCTTTCCCTCTCAACCCCATTCTCTTGCCTTCTCCCCAGAACCTCTGACACCCGGACTAATCAAGAATCTGCCTATCTACGCCTTAAAAATATGCATTGCCGTCTGCGGCAATGGATTCTACAGATTCACCACCCTCTGACTAATTAAACATTTTAATTTAAACTTTAAACTCACCAAATGGCACATAATCTTGCATTTCAATAGTAAATACATTGCTTCCAGCTAAAGAAATACGGTCTGCCCACATTTTCTGAGCAGATTTGATGGCCTTGGAATCACATTCAGGCTCTGGAGCTGGGCTCTCGTTCTAAGTTGAAGAGAACAATCATTATTGTCATTTTGTTTTTTTTTGTTGTTTTAAAGAATTGAAAAGCTGACGCCACACTCACCATCAACACTTTGATCAGGTTCTTTTCCACACGTGATTTCTGTTCATCGCTTAGTGTGGACGCTGTCTTATCAGTAAAGGAGTAGCCTTGGAAGCAAGAGACTACCTCCGCTCAGTCAGTCTTAACCAACCTGACCTCCCGGTTGCTCAGCATACAACTCCCCCTCCCATTCCCGATCTGACCTTTCTGTCCTGGGCCTTCTCCATTGTCAGAGTGAGGCCCAGCGCAAATTGGAGGAACATCAGCTCCTCATATTTCGCTCGTAGATAAAAATGCTGGTGAAACGCAGCAGGTGAGGCAGCATCTATGGAGCGATGGAAAAGGTGACGTTTCGGGTCAAGACCCTTCTTCAGACTTCATATTTCGCTTGGGTAGTTTACAGCGGTATGAACAGGGACTTCTCGAACTTCAGATAGCCCTTGCGTTCCCTCTCCATCTCCTACCCCTTCCCCATCCCAGTTCTCCCACTAGTCTCCGCCTATATTCTATCTTTGTCCCGCCCCCTCCCGACATCAGTCGGAAGAAAGGTCTCGACCCGAAACGTCGCCTATTCCTTTTCTCCATAGATGCTGCCTCACCCGCTAAGTTACTCCAGCATCTGGTGTCTACCTTAGACTCTACCTATAATTGGAATCACAGGGAAAGAGCAATACTCTCTTGACACAGATAGGTTAGCACAAGATAGGTGCAGCATGGTGGCGCAGTGGTAGAGTTTCTGCCTCACAGCACCAGAGACACGGTTTTGATCCTGACTACAGGCGCTGTCTGTACGGAGCTGTACACAGCTTGCCCCTGTGACCTGGGTGGGGCTTTCTCCGGGTGCTCCAGTTTCCTCCCACACTCCAAAGACTTACAAGTTTGTAGGTTAATTAGCTTTGATAAAAATGATAAATTGCTCCTAGTGTGTGTAGGATAGTGTTGGTGTGCGGGGATCGCAGGGACTTGGTGGGCCGAAGGGCCTGTTTCCGCGCTGCGTCTTCAAACTAAACTAAAGCAAGAGCAGGTGACAGGAACCAAGGAGTGACCTCAAAATTTGACCAAACAAGTCAGAAAAGAGACATGAAAACGCTTGAGGATACAAGGAACGGCAGATGCTGGTTTACAAAAAAAGACAGCGTTGAAGTAACTCAGCAGGTCAGGCAGCATATCTGGAGGACTTGGATAGGCGAGGTTTCGGGTCAGTACCTTTCTTCAGACTGATTATAGAGGGACAAAGAAAAGCTGGAACAGAGGTGGCGTTGGGCCAAAGCCTGACAAATGATATGTGGATACAGGTGAGGGGGAGCAGTTGAATGGCAAATAGTTGGCAAATGCCAGAGATGGAAAAACAGATGAGGTAGTTGAGTCGGGGGAAACTGGAGGCGAGAAAATGCCAGAACAAAACAGGGCTGGCCTTTTCTCTACCTGGCCAGGTGTCCCCCCCACCTCCATCTTTCAGTCCGAAGAAAGGTTCCGATCCAAAATGTCACCAATTCGTTTTCTCTAGAGATGCTGCCTGCCCCGCTGAGTTACTCCAGCATTTTGAGTCAATCTTCAGTATAAACTGGCATCTGCAGTTCCTCCCGACACACTTTGATCAGTGGTCGGAGTGGACTCGTTGCCATGCTATATCTTTCAATCAAAAAAGCTGCCTGAAGTTGTAAAACGTTTTTCAGACCCGTCAGTTGGGGTCAGCATTGAAATGGGAAAAAAAAACAACTTCGTTCCTGGAGACTTTTGAGTTGATTTACAGCCTGGTAAAATACATGGACTTGCCCTTCATTTTAACTTTAGCTTCACAATGCAGTCATGGAGCTACCAAGGAGATTAAAAGACCACAGTAAAATTTAGACTATGATCTTGCTCATAGAGTGATACAGCATGGAAACAGGCCCTTCGGCCCAACTTACCCTTACCTGCCAACATGTCCCACCTGCCCGCATTTGGCCCATATCCCTCTAAACCTGTCCTATCCGTGAAGAAGGGTCTCGACCCGAAACGTCACCCATTCCTTCTCTCCAGATATGCTGCCAGTCCCGTTGAGTTAATCCAGCTTTTGCGTGTCTATCCATGTCCTATCTTGCTGTCACACAAAGCTCATGACAAGGTGTAGATGTTTTGGGTCAGTACCCGATGTTGGGGGAGTCCAGGGGCCACAGTTTAAGAATAATAGGCCATTAATAACGGAGATAAGGAAACATTTTCACCCAGAGAGTTGTGAATCTGTGGAATTCTCAGAAGGTAGTGGAGGCCAATTCTCTGTATGCCTTCAAGAGAGAGTTAGATAGAGCTCTTAAAGATAGCGGAGTCAAGGGATATGGGGAGAAGGCAGGAACAAGGTACTGATTGTGGATGGTAGACAAAAATGCTGGAGAAACCCAGAGGATGAGGCAGCATTTATGGAGCAAAGGAATAGGTGACGTTTCCGGTCTCGACCCGAAACGTCACCTATTCCTTCGCTCCATAGATGATGCCTCACCCGCTGAGTTTCTCCAGCATTTTTGTCTACCTTCGATTTTTCCAGCATCTGCAGTTCCTTCTTAAACACACGGATTGTGGATGATCGGCCATGATCGCAGTGAATGGCGGTGCTGGCTCGAAGGGCCTACCCCTGCACCTATAGCCTATTGTCAGAATGTTAATATATTTCCTTAAATACAATTCAGAATTCTGCTGAGAGCAAGTGATTTTCTTTCGGAATAAGGATACACCTCCCAAGGAGTTCCAGAGAATAGGTGATGTAATCTTTGATTTGTCCCATCAGGTAGGCACACTTGAGAGCTGTGCTCAAGATGAAGGTGAGCAGCTTCCACCAGCGTTCACTGCGGTAATCACACATCACGTAATCCAACAACCTGTTAGTGGTGGGACGATAGGAAGTGGGAAAAAAAGAAGACATTCAAAACATGAAAGTTATTACAGCACTTGATGGCTTCAAAACACTTACACTAATCTGTATAATTCAATTATATTGACAGCAAAAGTAAATTTAAGATGAGGACTAAATTCCTTGGAATGCAGATCTTATAGAGGTGTACAAAATCATGGGAGGAATAGACCGGGTCGATGCACAGAGTCTCTTGCCCAGAGTACGTGAATCGAGGACCAGAGGACTGATTGGGGATGATCAGCCATAATCACATTAAATGGCGGTGCTGGCTCAAAGGGCCGGATGGCCTACTCCTGCACATATTGTCTATTTAGTTTAGGTTAGAGATACAGTGTGGAAACAGGCCCTTCGGCCCACCGGGTCTGCGCCGGCCAGCGATCCCCACACATTAACACTATCCTACACCCACTAGGGACAATTTTTACATTTACCAAGCCAATGAACCTACAAACCTGTACGTCTTTGAAGTGTGGAAGGGGTGTGGAAAATCGGTGCTCCACCTGTAACGTACAACTAGTGTGGGTGGTTGGCATTGAATCAGTGGAACAAAGGGACAGTTTTGTTTAGTTTATTATTGTCACGTGTACCGAGGTACAGTGAAAAGCTTTTGTTTGCGTGCGATCCCAGTGAAAGAACATTCTATACATGAAAAAACTCCAGCTGTCCACAGTGCACGGGTGAAGGATTGAGGATACAGAGCTAAGTGCAAAAATATACATGCTGTATCTCTAAACACGAAATAAAAGAAGATACTCACTTCAATGCTTTGGTGTAATCCTTTGCATAATAATACTCCTCACCCATTTGAACCACTATAAAGACAGAACGGCGATGTAAGATGTCTTCCGAAGGGCAATTCACCTTTATAAAGATGTACTCAAAAAGACAAACATAAATCTTGTACGACAGATAAAGCATTAATGTTAAAACGCATCACTTACTCAAATGGCTCTTCATTCGAGGACACTTGTACTTCTTGAATTGAGCTACTGCATTACTCAAGAGTGTAATGATTAGTTCCTGAAAAATGATAATAGTCGCAGTAAGACATTGCTCCAGATTAAAAGAGATTTAAGTTCAAAAGTCAAAGGAGCAGAATTAAGACCATTCGGTCCATCGAGTCTACACCGCCATTTCATCATGGCTGATTTATTTACAAAAGTCTGTGGAATTCTCTGCCTCAGAGGCCAATTCTCTGGATGCTTTCAAGAGAGAGCTAGATAGGGCTCTTAAAGATAGCGGAGTCAGGGGATATGGGGTGAAGGCAGGAACGGGGTACTGATTGGGGATGATCAGCCATGATCACATTGAATGGCGGCGCTGGCTCAAAGAGCCGAATGGCCTACTCCTGCACCTATTGTCTGTTGTCTATAAAAGGCTGGAGTAACTAAGAGGGACTGGAGAGAAGGAATAGGTTACGTTTAGATCAAGACCCTTCAGTATGAGAGTCAGGGGAGAGGGATCACATTCCTTTTATCCAGGGAAGCTGCCTGTCCCGCTGAGTTACTTCAGCACTTCGTGTCTATCTTCGGTGTAAACCAGCATCTGCTCTTCCTTCTTACACATGGCTGATTTATTTTTCCCACTCGACCGCATTCTCCTGCCTTCTCCCCACAACCCTTGACGTCCTAATGGGCCTGATCTTTTTGGCGACTGCCACACTCATAGCATGTAGCCGAGAAACCGGCGACTGGACTAATGGGCCTGTCCCACTTAGGCGATTTTTTAGGCAACTGCTGGCGACGACGACATTGAAATTCACGAAAGTCAGCACCGGCGACAACCTACGTCTCCTGTCGACAACCGATGACATCCTGGCAACACCCTATGACATCCTGACGACCGCTGACATTAACCTGGCTACAGCCTAAGACAGCACCTACGTCAAGCTACACTCTTTTGGTGTCAAACCCTAGGTCGCCACTGTCGCCAAAATTTTTTAAACATTTTGAAATAATTTCGGCAACCAGAAAGACGCTACGACTCTTTGGTCGACTGAGGAGGCGACTCACGACACCCCGGCGACCATGTGGCGACCGCATAGTCTCCTGCAGTCGCCTAAGTGGGACAGGCCAATTACTAATCAAAAACGTGTCAATCTCAGGCTCTCACATAACATCACCTAATGTCAAATCAATCACCACAGCTTGCAGCAAAACTGCAGACAATAAGAGTCACGTGGCTACCAAAGATGAGAATACCCACTGGTGCACGAGATTTATTTGAGACAAAGTAATTGGGATATTAAATACAAATTCTGAACATAACTTTATCAAGACTTGACCAAAACGTGTTTTGTTGGAGGAACTCAGTGGGTCAGATGGCATTAGAGCATTAGACATTGGAGCCGAATTAGGCCATTTGGCCCATCGAGTCTTCTCCGCCATTTGATCGTGGCTGATCTATTTTTCCCTCATGACCCCAGACTCCTGCCTTCTCCCTGCAACCTTTGACACACTTCCTAATCAAGAACCTGTCAATCTCCGCTTTAGAAATACCCAATTACAGCCTCCACAGCCGCCTGTGGCAATGAATTCCACAGATTCACCACCCTCTGACTAAAGATATTCCTCCTCATCTCCCTTCTAAAAGTACATCCTTTTATTCTGAGGCCATGGCCTCTGGTCCTGACCACCAGTAGAAACATCCTCTATTCAGGCTTTTCACTATTCAGTAAGTTTCATAAGTTCATAAATGATCGGAGGCCATTCGGCCAATCAAGTCTACTCCGCCATTCGATCATGGCTGATCTATCTCTCCCTCTCAACCCCATTCTCCTGCCTGCTCCCTATAACCCCTGACACCCGTACCAATCAAGAATATATCAATCGTCAACTTAAAAATATCCAGAGGCATTGGAGACACAGAGCTTCAAAGAGCTTCAATGAGGTCTCCCCCTCGAAAACACCCTTCTCCCCAACTCCCCACCCACCCTCCCCACCCCCCCTTCCCCCTCCCCCCCCCCCCCCCCCTCCACCCCTTATCACCCCCCCCCCCCCTACCCCCCGCCGCCTCCCGCCCCCCCCCACCCCCTCCCACACCCACCCCCCCCCCACCCCCCCCCCCCCCCTTTCCCTCCTCCCCCCCCCCCCCCCCCCCCCCCCCCCCCCCCCCCACCCCCCTCCCCCCCCCCCCCCCTCCCCTTCCCCCCCCCCCCCCTCCTCCCCCCTCCCCCCCCCTCCCCCCAATCCTCCAGCCAGTATGGTGCGCAGCCGTAGAGTCAGTGCTTGGGATCAAACCCGACTATGGGTTCTGCCTGTACGGAGTTTGCACGTTCTCCCCCGTGACCTGCGTGGGTTTTCTCCGAGAACTTCTGTTCCCTCCCACACTCCAAAAGCGTACAGGTATGTAGATTGACTGGTTTGGTATAAATGTAAAATTGTCCCTCGTGTGTGTGTGTGGGACAGTGTTAGCGTGCGGGGATCGCTGGTCGGTGCGGACTCGGTCGGCTGAAGGGCCAGTTTCCGCGCTGTATCTCTAAACTAAACTACAGGCCCAGAGCCGTCAAACGTCACGGTGGGTTAAGTTAGTACAAGAGTGCTCTTACTGAATGGTCAACATCTCGCTCTTTATGCTGTAGCGCCAAAATGCCAACTTTCTCTTTCTCGTTGTCCGGTGGTTCAATACCTGAAAAAGACAGTTTGTAATCCATGAAACGTGAACAAAAATCAGGGGGGAAAAATGGAAACAAATTCAGGGGAAATATTGGATGGCCACCGATTAACAATTTCAAGAACAGCAAAAAAAAAAAAATGGTTTTCAGTTATGCTACAATTCAATTAAAATTCAGTGGCGACAGGCGTTGCCATGGAAACAGATTGTTTTCTGTTAAAGAGTCCTCAGAGTTTCACTCTCATTATCACTTTAGATATTCCACAGATAAAGCGCCTTTGACCAACTAACATCAGGTGGGAAATAAATTTGAACTGTACACCACCACCTGACTTTATATCCTTTATGTTACTCCAGTACTCTGTGTTTTAAACAAAAAAACTTGTAGGCTTGCAGGCTAATGTAAACTGTTCCTAGTATGTGCAGGATAGAATTAGTGTACGGGTGATTGATGGTTAGTGAGGACTCGATGCGCCAAAGGGCCTGTTTCCACACTTAATCCCTAAACTAAACATACATCTATGCCGAACACCTCCGCTCGGTCCGCATTAACCAACCTGATTTCCCTGTGGCTCAGCACTTCAACTCCCCCTCCCATTCCGAATCTGACCTTTCTGTCCTCGGCCTCCTCCATGGCCAGAGTGAGCACCACCGGAAACTGGAGGAGCAGTCTGCATCCCAGTGGCCTGAACATTGACTGCCAATTTCCAGTTGCCCTTGCTGTCTCCTCCCCTTCTCAGCTCTCCCTCAGCCCTCTGGCTCATCCTCTTCCTTTCTTCTCCTCATCCTCTTCCTTTCTTCTCCTCCCCCTCCCCTCCCCCCCCCCCCCCCCCCCCCCCCCCCCCTGCATCTGAAGAAGGGTTTTGGCCCGAAACGTTGCCTATTTCGTTCGTTCCAAAGACGCTGCCGCACCCGCTGAGTTTCTCCAGCATTTTTGTCTACCTTCGATTTTCCAGCATCTGCAGTTCCTTCTTGAACATACAGGGGCAATAACCTACGGCCCCCGGGCCGAATCCGGCCCATAACCCGAAATCAACCGGCCTGCAGGCATATTCTTTTTCCCCACATCTGGCCTGCAGACTTCCGTCGTCTCTGGTACCTGGGATGTCGAAGAAAGAACTGCAGATGCTGGAAAAATGGAAGGTAGAAAGAAAAAGAAAAAGTGGGTTTCTCCAGCATTTTTCTTCTACCTCTGGTACCTGGAAGGTGATTTGTCCGTACCGCATCCTGTGCGAAGCCACCGGCACGGCCGCGCACCTTCTGTGCCTGGGCTTCACTGTCGGGATAGGGGTTGTCAATAGGCCGCAGACGAGCGAGTGTGAGTATTTGAGCCACCGTCTTCAGGACAGAGCTAAGGCAATGGTCCGTAGGTACGCCGTGCATGAGCGCCCATAACTAGGGGCCAGTACTCCGGGTGGCTTCCTCGAAGCCGCGGGATCTATGTGAACACGTGATTTGATGCTTGCCAACCGGAGCGGGATCCATGTGTACACGTGATAGATGTGGCCCGCCATCCGGAAACAGTCGCCGACCCCTGGTCTATACCAATAATGACTTGATAACTTGAGCAGGTTTAATCAGTCGCAGCCAGCTAACCTCGGTGCTGAATTTAAAAAAAATAAAATTTTAAACTAAACAAATTGTGTTGAATGAAAGGAATCCTGAGGCCCCTTACTTTGATGGCCTTGCCGCCAAGGTCTTTGCCCAAAGAAGTCCATTAGTCCAGAAGGGGTCTCCAATGGGTCAGGACTCGGATAGGTGGCCAAGGACTAGGAATAAATAGACAGCAGGTTAAATACAGAAGTTACCCAGGGAAGAATTAAGAGGCAAAGAAAGTGATATTGTCAGAGGTTAATGCAACTCATTAATATAGCATACAGCATGGAAAGCGGCCCTTTGGCCCAACTTGCCCATGCTGACTACATTGCCCCATCTACACTAGTCCAATCTGCCCACAATTGACCCATATTCTACATCTTTCCCATCTGTCCAAATGTCTTTCAAATGTTTTTATATTTGCCTCAACTACCTCCTCTGGCAGCTCGCTCCATATACCCACCACCCTCAGTGAGAAATGGTTACCTCAGGTTCCTAATAAATCTTTCCCCTCACCTTAAACCACTGCCTTACAGCGTCAGAGACCTCCTGGGTTCCACCCAGACTACGGGTGCCGTCAGTATGGAGTTTGGACATTCTCACCGTGACCTGCGTGGGTTTTCTCTGGGATCTCTGGTTTTCTCCAAAGACATACAAGGTTTGTAAGTTAATTGGCTTGGTTCAATTGTAAATTGCCCCTAGCGTGTGTAGGATAGCGTTAGTGTGTGGGGATCACTGGTCGGCGTGGACTCGGTGGGCCGAAGGGCCTGTTTCCTCACTGTATCTCTGAAACTAAAAACTAGAACTATGGCCTCTGGTTCTTGATTCCCTCACTCTAGGTAAGATAGTGTAAAAATAAATTCTCGACATCCACAAAAGACTCTATATCGACAGCACAATTCGTGGGTACTGGGCAGAAGATCCTTTGGTGGGAATTATGCAGTTTGCTTCGATCCCACTCAAGTTATAAAATTGGTTAGTCAAGCATTGCTCTAAAGATTATTTAATTGGATTATGTTTTAGAGAGTTGTGAGTCTGTGGAATTCGCTGCTTCAGAGGGTGGTGGAGGCCGGTTCCCTGGATGCTTTCAAGAGAGAGCTCGATAGGGCTCTTAAAAATAGCTGAGTCAGGGGAATATGGGGAGAAGGCTGGAACGGGGTACTGATTGGGGATGATCAGCCATGATCACATTGAATGGCGGTGCTGGCTCGAAGGGCCGAATGGCCTACTCCTGCGGCCATTGTCTAAGTTTACTCCGCCATAACATCATGGCTGATCTATCTTCCCTCTTCTTCGTCTTCTTCTTGCGAATGAAACATAAACCAAATCTCAAGCCGGGTGTTGAGCAGTCAGGTTGTTGTCTCTGCGTCAATGTCTGCCAGGACCAGAGCTCCACTTGGTGGGTGGTAGAGCAGGCACCCAGAGATGACATGGTTGGCTGTCAGTTGCTCTGCTCCGCATTCACAGGCTGGGCTCTGGCAGAGCCCCCATCTATCTCCACATGTTGGCATTGAAACGTCCAACTCCAGTACAAATTCTCTCCCTCTCAACCCCATTCTCCTGCCTTCTCTCCGACACCCGAACTGGCATTGGACATCTTTTGTACTTTTACGCTTCGACCAAGTCTACCCTCAACATCCGACGTGATCCAGTGAAAACAACCTCTCCTTGTGGCTGAGACCCTTTGATCCAGCCAGCGTTCTGGTATTAATGAGCAATCTTGGTTTAATTTTAAAAAAAACTGAACGCTAAATAAACAGGAGGTAGACAAAAATGCTGGAGAAACTCAGCGGGTGAGGCAGCATCTATGGAGCAAAGGAATAGGTGACGTTTTGGGTCAATCCTCGACCCGAAACGTCACCTATTCCTTCGCTCCATAGATGCTGTCTCACCCGCTGAGTTTCTCCAGCATTTTTGTCCACCCTTCGATTTTTCCAGCATCTGCAGCTCTTTCTTAAACACCAAATAAACAGCATCGGTTTTTTTCTCTGGGAACATAACGTACGTCATGGTTGCAGAGCTGGTTTGCCAACTGCTTGCGTTCTTGAGCATAATATGCTGCCTGCTGGTAGTAGAAGCCCGGGTTCTGAGTTTGAATTGCTGTCAGACCAAGTTTTATGGCTTCATCAAACAAATCGCCAAACGCTTGAAATCTTAAAAAGGGGAAAAAAGAGAAATGATACAAATAAATAAATCATCGCAAAATCCCACAGCAATGCTTATATTCATAAGTGATTGGAATGAAATTAGACCATTCGTCCCATCAAGTGTCAGGGGTTATGGGGAGAAAGGCAGGAGAATGGGGATAAGAGGGAAAGGCAGATCAGCCATGATTGAAAGGCAGTGGACTCAATGGGCCGAATGGCCTAATTCTGCTCTTATCGCCTATAAAATGAGTTCTGCTGCACCATTCCATCATGGCTGATCTATCTTCCCCTCTCAACCCCATTCGCCTGCCTTCTCCCCATAACCCCTGATACCCGTACTCTAATTACGCTTCATTAATCAAGAGTCATGAGTGTTGCATTGTCACAAGTTGCTGCCAGAGCAGGTCGTTGAGGCAGGGACTATCCCAACATTTAAAAAAACAGTTACAGGTAGGTGGGTCGGGCAGGTTTTGGAGGGATATGGACCAAGCGCAGGCATGGTGGGATTAGTGTAGCTGGGACAAGTTGGCCGGTGTGGGCAAGTTTGGCCGAAGGGCCCGTTTCCTCACTGTATCACTCTATGACTATGTATCGGGACCACCACAACGGAATTCTTACTCGTTACAGCTGTATAGGCACATTATATGTAGCATGACAATTAAGGCTTAATTCAATTGTTAATTGTTAATTAATTTTTTGCCTCCATTTATTTGAATTTAATGGATTCACTCGAGGCAAATTTGGACTTGAGAAAATGGCGCCAAAACATGGCGGCACCCGCAAGTGAAAAGAATTTCATCGTGCAGCTGTGGCCACGTGTGACACATAAGGCACCACTGAATTACGAAGACTGTTTGATGACTCTGCGCTTCTACTCTCGCAAGTTTAGAAGGATGGGGAGGGGGGTGGGGGGATCTCAGTGAAACGTCCCCAAATAATGAAAAACCTGGATAGAGTGAATGTAGGGAGGATGGTTCAGGTAGTGAGGGTTCATGACCAGAGCCAACCATGTCACCTCTGGGTGCCCGCTCTACCGCCCACCAAATGGAGCTCAGGGCCTGGCAGACATTGACTCAGAGACAACAACCTGGCTGCTCAACACCTGGCTTGAGATCTAACTATTCCTTTGGTTTATTTAGGTTTCATTCGCAAGAAGAAGACGACCAGCGGGCAAAGCCTCTGAAAAAAAGGACGCACCTTTAGAATGGAGATGAGGAGGAATTTCTTTAACCAGAGGGTGGTGAATCTGTGGTATTCATTGCCACAGAAGGCCAAGTCATTGGTTATTTTTGAAGCAGAGATTGACAGATTCTTGATTAGCAAGGGCGTCAAAGGTTATGGGCTGAAGGCAGGAGAATAGGGTTATGAAGGAAAATGGATCAGCCATGAATGAAATGACGGAGCAGACTCAATGGGCCAAATGGCCTTATTCTGCTCCGATGTCTTCTGGTCTGGTTGAGCTAATAGTAGCTGGAGATCACAAATGTAAAGAAACAACGTTTGCAATGCCCCACTGACCACAATTTACGCACTTAACGAGCTGTAAGCTAGAGTAAGGTACATGGGGGTGGTCCAAGCCAGAGTTGGTGAAAGGTCAGGGGGGTCTTACTGTTTGGACATCCAAGCAGTGTGTTCAAATGCCAAGTCACCGCTGCCAATCTTCTTCTTGCACAGATCCACGTGCTTACGAAACTGGGCGATGGCATCCAATGGAGCGTTGTGCTGGAAGCATAATCGACAAATCTGGAGAAAGAACAAAACGGCTCATGATCATCGCCGGCACCATTTAATGTTAGCTCATTTATGGTCTTATTGAGACATATCTATACATAACTAAAACTCTGATCTAGTTATCTTCTGCGTTGCACGGTCTTTCTATTTGCGCGGTTTGCGATAGCTACGATTTTTTGCCAGTTCACTCACCGTTCTCCTGTGCTGCGAGTGCGCCAAGTTTCATTACGATCGGTTGAATGTCGTAAAAGTTAATGAGGTTTAAAAATCTTAAAAACCGCGCGTGCGCAGATCGATCTCTTCTCCTGCCAGTCGATGCCGTGCGGATTAGTCTCTTCCCCTGTCACTCACTGGGACGGTCCGCCCCTTCCTGTGCCATCGCGTCTTTACTGGAGCTGAGGATGGCCGGCGGAGGTTTCCAACCGGACATAATTTTCGGAGGGACCCGAAGCAGCCCCGCTCCAAGCAGCCCAGCGTCGGAAACCCTGACCAGCCCAGCCCAGAGTCGCAGATGTCACCAAACTGTTGCGTTGGGGGGGCCAGACCTCCCGTGTGACTGGGACCCAACGGGTCCCACTTAGTCTAGTAATATTATAAAGTGTTCGGACTCGCTAGATGCAGGAAATCCGTTCCCGATGTTGGGGGATTCCAGAACCAGGGGCCACAGTTTAAGAATAAGGGGTAGGCCATTTAGAACAGAGATAAGGAAAAACATTTTCACCCAGAGAGTTGTGAATCTGTGGAATTCTCTGCCTCAGAAGGCCGGTTCTCTGGATGCTTTCAAGAGAGAATTAGACAGAGCGCTTAAAGACATCAGAGTCAAGGGATAAGGGGAGAAGGCAGGAACGGGGTACTGATTGTGGATGATCAGCCATGATCACAATGAATGGCGGTGCTGGCTTGAAGGGCCGAATGGCCTACTCCGGCACCTATTGTCTATTGTGATATGGTGCTCAGGAATCGCTGCTGCTCAGGACTTTACATCTCCTCCTCCTTCTGTCATGGGGTAGACTGAAACTGACCCCTCCCCAATCCTTGCACATCGCCCAATCCTTTCCATTCGTCACATTAATTTAATATTTCATGGATTTTGTGTTTTTTATGACTGTTGGCAGATCAATTTCTCTCCTGGGATAAATAAAGTTCTATCGTACCGTATCGTATACTGCATAAATGGGGTTTATTGTTTGGTCTGGTGATCCGTCAATATTGGATTTTTGCAGGCACACACATACACATACACACAGGCCACCAGCATGCAGGACCAGTCTCACTCCCTCTTCTCCCCTCTTCCATCTGTGAAACAGAAAACTATAACGTCCAGGTTCGGGAACAGCTTCTTCCCCACAACCATCAGGCTATTAAACACGACAACAAATAAGCTCCGAGCTGCAACAGACTATCATTATTATTGCACTATATTTGTTAGTTATTGAGATTGAGTATGTGTGCAGGTGCATTATACACACACTGAACTTTTTTTTACTTCTCCCGTTATGTACTATGTTTACATATTCTGTTGTGCTGCAGCAAGCAAGACAATGAAACACTCTTGACTCTTGAAAATGCACGCGGCCAGATTCAGGGAGTTTCTTCCCAGCTCTTATCAGGCACGAAACCGCCTCTCAACAACTAGAGAGCAGTCCTGACCTCCCATAAACCTCATCAGAGACCAAACTATGTTTAATCAGACTTTATCTTGCGCTACATGTTATACCCTTTATCTGTACACTGTGGACAGCTTGATGGCTTTGGGTAGAAAGGGAGAAGGCAGGAAAATGGGGTTGAGAGAGAAAAATAGATCAGCCATGATCAAATGGTGGAGTAAATTCGAAGGGCTGAATGGCCTAACGCTGCTCTTTAGTCAGAGGGTGGTAAATCTGTAGAATTCATTGCCACAGAAGGCTGTGAAAGCCAAGTCAATTGATATTTTTAAGGCAGAGATCATGTTGCAGTTGTATAAGACGTTGGTGAGACCGCATTTAGAATATTGTGTTCAGTTCTGGAAAGGGTACGGAGAAGATTTTGAGGCTGCTGCCAGGACTCGAGGGTCTGAGCTGTAGGGAGAGGTTGAGCAGGCTGGGACTCTATTCCTTGGAGCGCAGGAGGATGTATAGAGATGTATAAAATCATCAGAGGAATAGATCAGGTAGATGCACAGTCTCTTACCCATAATAGGGGAATCAAGGACCAGAGGACATGGGTTTAAGGTGAAGGGGAAAACATTTAATAGGAATCTGTGGGGTAACTTTTTCATACAAAGAGTGGTGGGTGTATGGAACAAGCTGCCAGAGGAAGTAGTTGAGGCTGGGACTATCCCAACGTTTAAGAAACAGGCAGATGGGAACATGGACAGGGCAGGTTTGGAGGGATATGGACCAAACGCGGGCAGGTGGGACTAGTGTAGACGTGGCACGTTGGCCTGGAAGGGCGTTTTTTCACGCTGTATGACTACTCTATCACCTTGTAGTTAATGAATCCAGCCATTGTTTTGATTTCAAGCATGTTGGTCTCGTGGGCACGCAGTTCATGTACCAGGTTATACGCACTCCGATAGTTTCTGAAAACAAGATGTGATATAAAAAGTTGTATTAACAGCAATATTAATATTCAGCACCCTGTGTAAAAAATAACATGACATCAAATATCCGATCATCATGCCCTAAAGGATACATAACAGAGGCTGTCACACAATGTAAATACAAATTGGTGGGAATTTAGTATTTTAGTTTAGAGATACAACGTGGAAATAGGCCCTTCGGCTCATCGAGTCCGTGCTAACCAATGATCACCCATACACTGGTTCCATTTCTTCCCAGTTTTGCATCCTACATGCTCGGGGCAATTTACAGAAGCCAATTAACCTAAAATCCAGCACGTATTCGGATCGTATGAGGAAACCGAAGATCTGAGAGAAAACCAACGTAGATCACGGGGAGAGCGTGCAAACTCTGTACAGACAGCACTCGTAGTCGGGATGGAACCCGGGTGTCTGGCGCTGCGAGGCAGTAACTCTACTGCCGCGCCACCATGGAGGGACATTGTGGCAAAATGTCATTGAAAGCTTGTAGAGTATGTCCACTTCATGCTCTGTAGATGAAGGAACTCCATTTTATTTACCTGACCTGCTGAGTGTCTTCAGCATTTTCTGTTTTATTTACTACATACAAGAAGCTGCAGATGCTGCTTTGCAACAAATGACAGTGCTGAAGTAACTCAGTGGGTCAGGCAGCATCTCTGGAGAACATGGATAGGTGACGTTTCACAGAGTGCTGGAGTAACTCAGGGGGTCAGACAGCATCTCTGGAGAACATGGATAGGTGACATTTCGCAGAGTGCTGGAGCAACTCAGCGGGTCAGGCAGCATCTCAAGAGCGTTTAATTGCCATATGTATCAACAGCGACCAGTGTAATTCTTAAGGGCCTGTCCCACTTACGCGATTTTTTTTCATGTTGTGGGGTGACGCCTGTTTGGTCGTGAGTAGTCGCCTAAATGGTCATTCTTTTTCTGGTTGCCGCTGGATTTTCAACATTTTGAAATTTTTCGGCGACCTGCTGCGAATATGACAGGTGCCGGCAAGTCGCCGAAAAAAATCGCCTGTGGGACAGGCCCTTAAGATGACGAAGGAAGAACATAATATTTTATCATATTTCCCTATGCTCTAAATATTTGATGATGACTAGTCCGTGCTTGGCTGAGATGCAGTCCTTTTAAATTCAAATACTTTATTAACAATAATCTCCTGCATATATACTCATCAGCGGGCCTTTGAACATTTAATTGGAGATCCTCTGGCAAAGCCACAGCTTACACACAAGTCATTACAAATAGAAAGCTGAAGAGAAATCATTTCCCTTCTTAGTCAGTTTGTTTGGTCAAGTCATTTGCAAAGCAACCACGCACAAATAGATCATACTTTCAATATCATGTCATTAATATTAATAATTATTGAAACAATTAAGAACCTTACTTCAATGCATTTTGTGTGTCTTGTTTTAATTCACTGAAGAATGCAGTCTTGAACTGATGTCTCACAAATAAGAGCTATCAAAGACAAAGGGGTAGGTTAATCCACTTTCCGATCACAACAATTAAACCTGTTGATCTCAACAGATTTCTATATGAGTGGCTACTTGCTGGCGAATTGATTTATCAAGGAGTGAGTAGGATGGAACTGTGGGTGCTGGTTTACACCAAAGATAGACACTCCTTAATAAGATAGACACAAAATGCTGGAGTAATGCCGGGTCAGGCAATATCTCTGGAGAAAGGGAATTGGAACAGGCGATGCCACTATACTGACAGAACAGTGAAAGGTTTGGATAGAGTGGATGTGGAGGTGATGTTTCCACTAGTGTGAGAGTCTAGGACCAGAGGCCATAGCCTTTAGTCAGACGTTCAGAGGGTGGTGAGCCTGTGAAAATCTTTGCTGTAGAGGCTGTAGAGGCCGTCAATGGATATTTTTTAAAGCAGAAATAGATAGGATTCATGTTTAAGAAAGAACCGCAGGTGCTGGAAAAATTGTAGGGAGATAAAAATGCTGGAGAAACTCAGTGGGTGAGGCAGCATCTATGGAGAGCAGGAATAGACGACGTTTCGGGTCGAGACCCCAGTCTGAAGAAGGGTCTCGACCCGAAACGTTGAGTATTCCTTCTCTCCATAGATGATGCCTCACCCGCTGAGTTTCTCCAGAATTGTTGTCTACCTTAGATAAGATTCACGATTAGTATGGTTATCCGGAGTTGTGGGGAGAAGGCGGGAGAATGGGGTTGAGAGGTAGATCAGGCACGATTGAATGGCGGTAGATGAAATGGGCTGAATGGCCTAATTTTGCTCCTATCACTTATTCACATGAAAGTGACGTCACCTATTCCTTTTCTCCAGAGATGCTGCCTGACCCGCTGAGTTACTCCATCACTTGTGTCTATCACTCTAGGGAGTGACTTCTCATTTCCAAACACACATATGGAACACATTATTTCCAGGGAGTTCAAAAGGTTCTTCCCTATCCCTTGGTAGACGTAACATTAATAAACCAATACCAATTAGTTTTAATGAGCACACTGCCACACAAATTACTCCTAGCTTATTTTCAAATTAGGAAACCTTTTGATTTTCAGCAATAGCGCTAATTATTAATCATTTAGTGATACCAATCTGTAATAAAACAAATCGGTAATTTGACAAATAAAAAGAGGAAAAATAAAAATAAATATATATCTTTTTAATTTAAAAAGGGGGCACAGCGGCGCAGCGGTAGAGGTGCTGCCTCACAGTGCCAGCGACCCAGGTTCAATCCTGATTATGGGTGGTCTCTTGAGATGAATGAACTCCTTCAGTGTTGTGACACATGCATAGTATTATAATCAATACAGCAATTATGTATAAGAAGAGTCCCTACCCAAAACGTCACCGATCCATGTTCTCCACAGATGCTGCCTGACCCGCTGAGCTACTCTAGCACTCTGTGTATTTTTTTGTAAACCAGCATCTGCAGTTCTTCCAGTGCTCTAATTTCCCTCCCCCCTGATTCAGTCTGAACAAGGGTCTCAACACGATATGTTACCTATCCATGTTCTCCACAGATGATGCCTAACCCGCTGGGTTACTCCAGCGCTTTGTGAAACGTCACCTGTCCATGTCTCCACAGATGCTGCCTGACCCGCTGAATTACTCCAGCGCTTTGTGTCAATGTTGCAGTTCTTGTGTCAACTTTTTGTAGCCATTATTTTACACTAGGCTAATGAATATTGCAGTGGTGTGGCGCCACCTGGTGGTTAGGCCACATACTGAGCGAACCCTCGGCACTTGGGCTGGCAGGGTCACGTGACTGCGTTTGGCGGGAAGGAGTCAATACAAGTTTATTCGTCACATTGCACATAAAGTGCAAGTGAAATGAATATGTCAGCAGCGATACAATGAGAAAGAACACACAATACACAATACAAATTGAACATAAACATCCACGTGAGTCGTCACGTGGTTAAGGGGCGTGCCCTGGTATATAAGGAGAGCCCTGGGAAAACCCTCCCCAGTCGCGTGTGTACTGTTCTCCGATTACCTTAATAAAGATCACTTTGATTCACATCGAGTGGCTTGCTATTATGGTATAAATACCACCAACCCCCTGCATACTTCCAGTCTCCTTTTCCCGCCCACTATTATTATTTAAAAAAAAAAATTTTTTTTTACTATTTTTATTTGAAGCATGTATATAAATAATAGTAAGTGACAATTTAATTACAGATTTCTTACATAGCTTCAGTTTTTTTTGTTTTTTTTAAAGAATAAAGAGAGAAAAAGATGAGAGAAACTATAATCTAATAGAGAGAAAAAGAAGACGAAAAAAGAAATGACCAATAACAAGATTGTGGAGATAGGACCAGGAGATGTTGAGTATAACTATTCATCCAATCCCAAACTCAGGTTTCAACCCAGATTCTGTGTTAAACCAATTCAGTTTTTCAAGAATTCAATAAATGGAGACCATATTCTAACAAATAATTCTGGTTTGTCAATTAAGACAAATGTTATTTTTTCCAAATGCAAGGTCTCAGTCATTTGCGTAATCCACGTTTTAATTGTGGGGGCTGCCGGGTTTTTCCAAATTTTAGTATTAATTTTTTTGCAGTTATTATCCCGCCCACTATTATTACTCACTAAAACGTTTCAATAATATCTACCTGATGAGTGGTTTTATTCAGGAATTCTTTGTGTGATTTAACTCTCCGGATCTCCGTGTAGTAATAAGTCTGAGCGTGCTCATAGAAAGCATTTTCCAGCCTACAAGTAAAAGAACAACTTATATTAGTGTTTGATATGACGAATAAAAAAGTAAACTAATATAGCTGAGCAGCAACAATGCAACATCCATATAGCCTATTTATAACAAATCAATTGTGTTGAACATAGAACGGTAGGGGCACCACGGTGACGCAGTGGTAGAGTTGCTGCCTCACAGCACCAGAGACCCGGGTTCCCTCCTGCGTACGGGTGCTGTCTGTACAAAGTTTGGATGTTCTCCCCGTGACCTGCGTGGGTTTTCTCCGGGATCTCCTTTTTCCTCCCACACTCCAAAGATTTGCAGGTTAATTGGCTTGGTATAAATGTAAATTGGCCCTAGTATGTGTAGGACAGTCAGTGTTAATGTGCGGAGATCACGGGTCGGCACAGACTAGGTGGGCCGAAGCGTTTCCGCACTGTATCTTGAAATTAAACAGTATCAATTAGAATTTGAATCAATGATAAATCTTTCTGAATTTTGGCCACTTTACAGATACAGACCTTGCAAAGCCCAAGTTTATATTTAAATAAGCTGCAATCTATGCATCATGAAATATTAATTGAATTAGGACGAAATGTGATGAGGAGGGCAAAAGCAAGAACCTGCAAGGCAGATTGTATTAATCTGATTTTAGGACATTGGTGCAATGGGAGAAACAATATTGAAAGTGAATCTTTACCTAGCTTTATTGCAAGCACCTTCGCTTAAGACTTCCTTTTTACTTTTAGAGATACAGCGTGGAAGCAGGCCCTACAGTCCACTGAGTCCGCACTGATCAGTGATCCCCACACACTAAATGGCCTGTCCCACTTGGCAATTTTTTCGGCGACTGTCGGCATCATTGACTGACGTATCAGGTCACCGAAAACGTCGTGGCATAATGCAGCGTGATGACGTATTGATGCGCAGTGTTTCCTCAGGTGTCGCAACATTTTTTTTGTCGCTGCTAGATTTTGAAATGTTCAAAATCCAGCGGTGACTGCCGGCAGTCGCCAAAAAAATCGCCAAGTGGGACAGGCCCTTAACACTATCCTGCACACTAGGACCATTTTTTTTTCCAACGGAACCCAAATAACCTACAACCCTGTACATCTTTGGAATGTGGGAGGAAACCGGAGCACCTGGAGAAAACGCATATATTTTTGGATAAATATTAGCCAAAAGTATTTTGATCTGCACTTCTCTTTGCAGAAGACAAGCAGAACAAGCTTCAGAAAAAGGGTCTCAACCCAAAACGGCAGCTATTCCGTTTCTCCACAGATGCTGTCTGAGCCACTGAGTTACTCCACCTTTTTGTGTCTATCTCTGTTTTAAACCAGCATATGAGATTCCGTCCTATACACATCTCATTGCAGATGCAGCATAACCAGATTTTTTCCAGCATTGCAGAGAACAACACAGCACAGGATCAGGCCCTTCGGCCCACAATGTGTGTGCCCAACACAAAGCCAAGTTCAGCTGATCTTATCTGTCTGTACATGTAGTATTCTTAGAGTTTAAACCCAATTACCCTCCTTTAGATCAAGGCTTAGGTAGTTCCGCATGTCCCCAACATGTCTCACCAACTGCTACAGATGCGCCGCAGAGAGCATTTTATCGGGATACATCACAGCACGGTTTGGGAACAGTTCCATCCAAGACCGCAAGAAATTGCAGAGATTTGTGGATGCAGCCCAGACCAACACTAAAACCAACCTCCATCTACACCTCACGCTGCCTCGGCAAGGCCAGCAGCATCATCAAGGACCAGTCGCACCCCAGCCACTCACTCATCTCCCCTCTCCCATCAGGCAAGAGGTACAGAAGTGTGAAAACGCACACCTCCAGATTCAGGGAGTTTCTTCCCAGCTGCTATCCGGCAACTGAACCATCGTATCATCAACTACAGAGCACTCAGAGTTGTAAATCTGTGGAATTTGCTGCCATAGAAGGCAGTGGAGGCCAATTCACTGGATGTTTTCAAGAGAGAGTTAGATATAACTGTTCGGGCTAACAGAATCAAGGGATATGGGGAGAAAGCAGGAACGGGGTACTGATTGTGGATGATCAGCCATGATCACATTGAATGACGGTGCTGGCTCGAAGGGCCGAATGGCCTACTACTGCATCTCTTTTCTATGTTTCTATGGTACTGACCTACCATCGATCTCATGGAGACCCTTGGATTATCTTTGATCAGACTTTACTGGACTTTATCTTGCACTATGCGTTATTCCCTTTATCCTGTACCTGCATGCCGTGGACAGCTCTATTGTGATCATGCACAGTCTATCCACTGACTGGTTAACAGGCAACAAAAGCTTTTCGCTGTACCTTGGTACACGTGACAATAAACCAAACCAAACTGGACGGCTCTATTGTAATCATGTATAGTCTTTCCGCTGACAGCGGACAACAAAGGCTTTTCACTGTACCGCTCTACACGTGACAATAAACTGAACTATGACTCCAGGCCCAAGTACTTTTCCTTCTATGGTATACTACAGTGAAATTCATTGTTGTACTGGGTGGGAGATTGCAACCTTCACGTGGTCCGCCCTGTTTCAACAAATGTAATCAACCCGGCGTGCACAATCAAATAAGATCAAATAGAACAAGCTGTCCTACACCTTTAGGCTGTGCAAGCCGTACGCAAGACGAAGGTCACTATACATAAACACTTATGGCCCTGTCCCACTGTACGAGTTCATTACGACAGATGGCGCAATGGGCTAAGTGTTCGGCTGGCGACCGGAAAGTAGCCGGTTCGAATCCCGCTTGGAGTGCATACTGTCGTTGTGTCCTTGGAGCAAGACACTTCACCCACCTTTGCCTGTGTGTAAATTTAATGTAATTATGTGAAGCACTTTGGGGTCAATGCAAGTTGACTAAAAATGTGCTATATAAATAAGATTATTTTTATATATATTTATTAAAGTGCTCACACGAGTTAAAAAAAAAAAATCAAACTTGTGGTAAGCACGTAGAATGTACGTAGCGGGTACGGCAGAGCTCGGGACATCTATCACGCGGCTCGTAACGCTAACGGCACGTACTCGGGAAACACGGTAAGCTCGGGAAGATTCGTGAAGATTTTTCAACATGTTGAAAAATGTCCACGACAGCCCCGATGAGCGGCCTTTACCATAAATCTCCAAATTCAAATCAGGGCAAACTCGGGAGAAATCTTGAATTAACTCATACAATGGGACAGAACCATTAGATCCATCTTAGATAAGCATCTAGGATAAGCATCTAAGATACAGTACTGATGTACAGCAGTAATTCCCGGGATGGTGGGACTATCATATGCTTAGAGAATGGAGCGGCTGGGCTTGTATACTCTGATGCTTGGGTGGGCGGAGCGACTCACGTCGCAGCGGCCTCTGCAGTCCGTCTGTCTTTTTATTATTTTTTGTCTCGATTGAATGTAGTTTTTATTTAATTTTTTAACTGGGTATGTGTGTGGGGGGCGGGGGGTGGGGAAACTTTTAAAATCTTTTCCCTGTGAGGAGAACCCGATCTTTTCTCTATTGAGTCTCCGTTGTCGTTTGTGCCGAGCACCTTGGAGCGGCCTCCAACCGGAACGACCTGGGGCTCCAGTCGCAGAGTTGCGGACATACTAACCATCGTGGAAGCTGGCCGAGTTCGGAGCGGGAGGAGCTGTGGTGGCGCGCGGCTGCGACCCGACCCTGGAGATTCGGAGGCTCCAGCCGCAGGTCTGGTGGACAGTAACACTGGGAGCCCGCGGGTCCCTGGTGGGAGACCGCTCTTCGGGGCTTCCGCAACGGCGACTTCTCCCGCCCGAGTTGCGGGGTTGAAGAGTACTTGGAGTGGGGCCTTACATCATCGCCCGGCGTGGCTTTGAATGGCTGCGGGACTTGCTAGCGCACGCTGGGGACTCCAACACCAAGACCCGGAGCGTGGCCTTGCACCGCCCGGCACAGCTTTAATGACCGCGGGACACTTACCATCGCCCTCCGGGGGCTTTGACTCGGTCATCGGGAAGAGAATGGGGAGTGCAGGGCAGAGATAAGTCTTTGCCTTCCTTGTGTGTATGACTGCAGAAACCAAATTTTTTTTTTTTTTTCAAATTTCGTTTGAACCTCAATTAGGTTCAAATGACAACAAATAAATTGTATTGTATTGAAATACAGCAGGATCTTATTGAAACATATCACATTATTAAGGGTTTGGACACGCTAGAGGCAGGAAACATGCTCCCAATGTTGGGGAGAGTCCAGAACCAGGGGCCACAGTTTAAGAATGAGGGGTAAGCCATTTAGAATGGAGATGAGGAACCAGTTTTTCCACACAGAGAGTGGTGAGTCTGTGGAATTCTCTGTGGAGGCCGGTTCTCTGGATACTTTCAAGAGAGAGCTAGATAGGGCTCTTAAAGATAGCGGTCAGAGGATATGGGGTGAAGGCAGGAATGGGGTACTGATTGGGGACGATCAGCCATGATCACATTGAATGGCGGTGCTGGCTTGGAGGGCCAAATGGCCTACTCCTGCACCTATTGTCTATTGATACAATACAAGCGTATAGAAGTAGTACACTGAGACAATATACAGTTGCCAGTTTTGATGAGATTTAACAGGAACCTGAGGATCAACATTTTTGGTGGTGGGTGTATGCAATGAGCTGGCAGAGGAGGTGATTAAGGCAGGTACTATTTAACAATATTTAAAAGACAGGATAGGACAGGTTTAGAGGGCCGAACGCAGCCACAGGTGGGACTAGTGTAGATGGGGTATTTGGTCAGTGTGGGCAAGTTGTGCTGTGTGACTCCGTGACTGCGTGAAACATTCACCTTTTAAAAGTATTGACTGCATATCATTATGAGTAATTGAAAAGCCTATTAAGATTCTAAAACCAGAGGGTACACGCTGAACGAGAGAGGGGCGGGATTTAAGAGAGGTCACAGCGACAACCTTTTCACTCAGAGGGTTGACCCTCTCTGGAATGAGTTGCCAGATGAAACTATAGAAGCGGAGACAATCACGAAACATTAGTGTGCTGAGGTACAGTGAAGAGCTTCGTTTTGCATGCTATCCAGTCTAATCAGATTATACTAGATCTGAACCAGACTCAAGTCCACAGGTAGAGCAAGGAGAAAGATACCAGAGTGCAGAATATCATTTCTCAGCATTAAAATGGAATGGAATACATTATTGCCACATAGAGACATAGACAATAGGTGCAGGAGTAGGCCATTGGGCCCTTTGAGCCAGCACCACCATTCAATATGATCATGGCTGATCATCCACAATCAGTACCCTGTTCCTGTTTTCCCCCCATATCCCTCGATTCCATTAGCCCTAAGAGCTAAATCTAACTTGGGGCCATTTTCAAGTCCCAGTTGTTGTAAGTTCAGGAATCTTGACCTGACCGTGAAGGTCTGTTGCCCTGGCAGCTGCCCAGTAGATTGTGTAGGCAACAAAATTGCCCACAGGTTGCCCTTCACAGTACAGATGCATCATTGGTAAAGCAAGAGAACACGTTGAACATTTAACATAAGTACAACTTTACAATTACGGAGTAGGAAATGGGGAATTGGTCAGTTAATACAAGCCAGTTTACCTGATTATATATCCCACCAGATGGTCCGTGTGTGGCAGTACGAATAAGGACTTTCCCGATAGGTCACAGGCATTGCACAATGCAGCTGCTCTTTCTGAGGCGATTAAGTCCTCACCTAGGAAGCAATAAGTGGAAAGCTTAGAGATACAGCGCGGAAACAGACCCTTCGGCCCACCGTGTCAGCACTGACCGGCGATCTCCACACACTAACCTACACTCACTAGGGATAATTTTGCAACTTACCAAAACCAATTAACCTACAAACCCGCGTTAATTTATCTTGTGGGGGAAACCGGAGCACCCAGAGAAAAGCCACGCGGTCAAACATGGAGAACGTACAAACTCCATACAGACAGCACCCAAGGTCAGGATCGAACCCAGGTCTTTAGTTTTTTAGATACAGCGTGGAACCATCGGGTCCACGCCGACCTGCGATCACCGCACATTAACACTATCCTATACCCACTAGGGACAATTATTACATTTACAATGCCAATTAACCTACATACCTGTACGTCTTTGGAGTGCGGGAGGAAACCGAAGATCTTGGAGAAAACCCACGCAGGTCACTGGGGGGAGAACTTACAAACTCCGTACAGACAGCACCCAAGGTCAGGATCGAACCCGGGTCACTGGCGCTGTAAGGCAGCAACTCTACCGCTGCGCCACAGTGCCACCCTAAAATGCAGGTGCTTGATCTAAAATGCAATGAGGATGCTTGACATCTTGGAATTTGCACATTTCTTTGGCAATGAAATCCCAGAAAGGTAAAATCCTGCATTGCATTTTACACATTTAATAACCACACATTTTGCATAGTATAGGTTTATAAGTTCAGAATATCTAGAATCAGAATTAGGCCATTCGGCCCAGCAAGTCTACTCTATCATTCAATCATGGCTGATCTATCTCTCCCTCTCAACCCCATTCTCATGCCTTCTCCCCATTCTCCTGCCTTTTCCCCATAACCCGAAATCCGTACTAATGAAGAATCTGTTCATTTCCGCCTTAAAAATAATCAATTGACGGCCTCCACGGCAGTCTGCGGCAATTATTTCTGCAGATTCACCACCCTCCGACTAAAATTCCCCCTCATCTTTCTAAAGGCACGCCCTTTTATTCTGATGCTGTGACCTCCGTTGCTAGACTCTCACGACCATACAGGCGTCACCACGCGACCCACATGTATGGTCGTGAGTAGTCGCCCAAAAGGTCGTGCCTTTTTCTGCTTGCCGCTGGTTTTTCAACATGTTAAAAAATTTCAGAGACCTGCTGCGGCTATGACGGGTGCCGGCAAATCGCCGAAAAAATTGCGTAAGTGGGACAGGCCCTTCACCACCCTTGTTTCCCTCTCATCACAAATGTGGTTTTCCTTTTTTCATCTTAAAAAATCTCTTCTGTCCCTGTTTGCTTTTCTATTTCAGGTGATTATTACCTTGTCGGCTTTGGTCTGCACCCAGTCACAGATATTTCCCTTATACTCTCCTCCTCTTATCTCAACCCATTTGTTGAAAGATCGTTGGTTTGAAACTTTAAGGGCATGTCCCACTTCGGCGTTATTTGCACGTCACGCAGATAGCGCGCAAAGATTTTGTACATCCCAAAATCCTGGGGCACCTCGCGTCACTGCCTACGTCACCACTCGCCATACGCGCATCACGTGCGCGTCACGACGCATGCGTCGTGACGCTTAAATGATGTAGCGTAAATGACGCCCAAGTGGGACAGGTCCTTTACTCAAAATTGATAAATGTCCTATTAAATACCAAGAGGTTACAATGTGCCCAGAAGTAGGCATGGTGGCACAGCGGTAGAGTTAGTGCCTCACAGCACCAAAGACGTGGGTTCGATCCGGACCACAGGTGCTGTCTGTACGGAGTTTGTACGTTCTCCCCGTGATCTGCGTGGGGTTTCCTTCGGGTGCTCCGGTTACCTCCCACACTCCAAAGACGAACAGGTTTGTGGGTTAATTAGCTTCTGTAAAATTGTAAATTGGCCCCAGTGTGTGTGGGACAGTGCGAGCGGGGATCGCTGGTCGGCGGGGTGGGCAGAAGGGCCTGTTTCCGCGCTACATCTCTGCACTAAACTAAGCTAAGTCGAACAAAGAGACAACATGCTGGGAATATTCAACAGGTCTGGGTGCATCTGTAGAAAGACAACAGAGTTAATACTGAGTCTGAAGAGGTCTCCTGACCCGAAGCGTCGCCTATCCATCCCCTCCACAGATGGTGCCTGACCCGCCGAGTTCCTCCAGCACTGTGTTTCGAAACAGATACCACATACCAGCAAACAGCAAACAGAGAACAAGAAAAGCTTGCCGAGTTGCAGTGGGATGCCACTGAGATAATCATGCAGACAATCTCTAAACAGGCAAGTTGATCACTGGGAACAGTTAAATTCAGAACAGATATTAAATATTAAGAATAAGGGGTAAGCCATTTAGAACGGAGACGAGGAAACACTTTTTCACACACAGAGTTGTGAGTCTGTGGAATTCTCTGCCTTCGAGGGCAGTGGAGGCTGGTTCTCTGGATACTTTCAAGAGAGAGCTAGATAGGGCTCTTAAAGATAGTGGAATGAGGGGATATGGGGAGAAGGCAGGAACTGGGTACTGATTGTCGATGACCAACCATGAGCACAGTAAATGGCGGTGCTCGCTCGAAGGGCCGAACGGCCTACTCCTGCACCTATTGTCTATTGGAAAGATCATAGACAGAATGATATCTGGAGCAGCACGGTGGTGCAGCTGATAGAGTTACTGCCTCACAGCGCCAGAAACCCAGGTTCCATATTCGCCTACAGGTGCAGTCTGTCAGGAGTTTGTACAATCTCCCTGTGGCCACATGGGTTTTGTCCGGGCGCTCCAGTTTCCACCCACACTCCAAAGGCTGCACATACACTTTGGAAACTTTTTTTTTTTTTTTTTTATAAAAGAACTTTTTTACTTTTAGGGATTAAGCATGGAAAGAGGCCCTTCGGCCAACCAGGTCCGCACCGACCAGCAATAAACCCGCACACTGGCATTATTCTACACACCAGGGACAACTTACAATTTACAGAAGCCAATCAACCTAAAAACAAACCTGCACGTCTGTGGAGTTTGTGTGAAAACCGGAGCAACCGGAGAAAACCCACGGGGTCACAGGGAGAACGTACAAACTCCATACAGACAGCACCCGTAGTCTGGATCGAACCCAGGTCTCTGGTGCTGTGAGGCAGCAACTCTACCGCTGCGCCACTGAGCTGCCCGATGTTGGAAAAATTTGCCATGAAAATACCTGGAGGTAAAGGAGTCTTCTTCTGTATCAGCACGACAGCAACCTTCGTGTTTCTTCCCTGTAAACTTTGCCTGGAAGCATAAAATACACAGTTCATAGAATGACAGAGGAGCAGAATTAGGCCATTTGGCCCTTCAAGTGTAATCTGCTGTGTCTGTGTCTGTGTGTGTGTGTGTGTGTGTGTGTGTGTGTGTGTTGTGTGTGTGTGTGTGTGTGTGTGTGTGTGTGTGTGTGTGTGTGTGTGTGTGTGTGTGTGTGTGTGTGTGTGTGTGTGTGTGTGTGTGTGTGTGTGGTCGGTAGCAACAGTAGATGCAACTCACGCCTCGGTCGCGGCTTTCCAGGCAAGTGAACAAAACCTCTGGCGACTCGTGGAAACCTTGGGTGGGGCGCAAGGTCACCAGAGATTTCCGTTCACGTTTCCTAAGTGGAACAGGGGCACCTCCACCGTCTCCATTTTCAACCTCCCCTCTGACTCCATCTGCTCCTTTTTTGGCTTCCACCAATCTCCCGCCCCACTTTACCCCTCACCCCAGCTACCCCACTTCCTCTTCTTCTGCCCTCACCGCTCAATCCACCAGTTCACTCGAGGGGCGGCATGGTGATGCAGCGGTAGAGTCGCTGCCTCACAGCACCAGAGACCCGGGTTCCATCCCGACTACGGGTGTTGTCTGTATGGAGTTTGTACGTTCTTACCGTGACCTGCGTGGGTTTGTCTCCGAGTGCTCTGGCTTCCACCCAAGTCCCTTAGGCGTAGGTTAAATAGCTTCTGTATATTTGCCCCTTGATGCAAAACTGGGAAATTCAGAACTAGTGCAAGGGCGAGCGTACTCAAGGAGGGACATTACCTGACAATTTCCACTCTGGTGGAACACTCAGACTGTTTCTCCTTCCACTGGGCCTCGTCCCAGTCGAGTTCATAAAAGACCACAACCAGTGCCGGCACCAGGTTCAGATGTTTGTTCATCCAGCCTGTTTTAAGGATGCCTTTTGGAATGTACCACTCATAAGCAGTCCTCTGCAAAGGGAAGGAAGGCAATAATCAGCAAAAAAAAGTTTAGTTCAGACTTTGTGAGCCTGATACAGATTCATTTTCAAAGCCTCGAACATGACAAGATTTTAAGCTCTGTGACTATACAAGAACATAAAAGAGCACAGCGCTGGAACCGGCCTGTGGCCCACAGTTCTGTGCCGAAAATGATGCTAAGACCAATTCTCAGCTGCCAGCACATAATCAATATTCCTCCATATCCATGTGCCTATCTCTTAAAGTCTCTTAAATGCCACTATCATATCTGCTTCCACTACCCCCTGGCAGCGCGTGCCAGGCACTCAGCGGCCTCAATAAAACTTGCCCCGCACATCTCCTTACAATTTAACCCCTCTCATCTTCGGAATTTTGGTACAAGATGATAGGGTGGGCCCAGTAGGCGCAGCGGTAGAGTTGCTGCCTTATCGCAATAAGGGTTTGATCCTGACCATGGGTACTGCATGTACGGAGTTTGTATTTTCTGCCTGTGACCACGTGGGTTTTCTCTGGGTGCTCTGGTTTCTTCAGATACTCCAAAGACACACAAGCTTGTAGGTGAAATTGTGAATTGTCCCCCCGAGCGTAGAATAGTGCCAGTGTATGGCGCGATCGCTGGTCGGCGCGGTCTACGTAAGCCGAAGGGCCGTTTCTGCACTTTATCTCTAAAGACTAAAGTCTAAAAAGTCAAAACGATAATGCCACCACTAAAGTCTTACCCTTTGTTTGCATTTTGGGTATTCGTGATCTCCAGCAAGAACTTTAAAGGATATAGGAACTCGGTCAGCCCGCCTGTTGGCACAGAATGCGTCCCAGATGGCTCGGTGAATGGCATTGTAAGTCACATCAAGGCCCGTCAGGGCTACAAAAGCCATGGGTCGGCAACAAAGCTCCAGCGGAAAGTCCCAGTGCGTTGGCCTCATTTTCCAGATAGATGCTGGACAATCTAAAATAAAAAAAAATAAAGTAGTTGGGTTGGTAACAAAGAGATGGCTGGAAAGTTCGCATAGTTACACGGCATCTTCAACACTACAGCTGAAAAGTATGTTATTACAATCGCAGGTAGATTAAAATGCTAGAGAAACTCAGCGGGTGAGGCAGCATCTATGGAGCGAAGGAATAGGTGACGTTTCGGGTCGAAACCCTTCTTCACTCTGATGTGGGACCCCCCCATCCTTCTTCCCACCCCACATCCTTCTTCACGCCCCCACATCCTTCTTCCCGCCCCCACCATCGCACATCAGCCTGAAGAAGGGTCTTGACCCGAAACGTCACCTATTCCATTGCTCCATAGATGTTGCATCACCTGCTGAGTTTCTCCAGCAATTTTATCTCCCTTCGATTTTTCCAGCATCTGCAGTTCCTTCTCAAACTTATTACAATCGCAAGTCAATGGGATATTGCACTTGGCAGAAAATGCATTTATTTTTTATTTAGTTTAGAGATATTGCGCAGAAACAGGCTATCCGGCCCAAGCAGATCATCCCGTACACTAGTACTGTTTAATATTTCTGGTTGGGTTATTGTATTCAACTTTCCCTTAATTTGGTTAGAAATGACTTCCATCCCTCTAGATGTGCATAAGTCTCATTAAAATAAGCTCAACCAATATCCCAGAACCTTGAATTAGGGTTATGAAAGGTCTCGTCCAGAAACTCCACCCATTCCTTCCCTCCAGAGATGCTGCCTGTCCTGCTGAGTTACTCCAGCATTTTGTGTCTATCCCTGAACCATGATGAACGCAATAAGATGGAGAGACTTTACATAAACAGCTACAGCTTTGTGTTTTTATATTGCCTTTATCAGCAATAATTTGGGCAGCACGGTGCCACAGCGGTAGAGTAGTTGCCTTACAGCGCCAGAGACCCGGGTTCAATCCAGATGTCAGGTGCTGTACAGAGTGTGTCAGCTCTCTCTGTGACCTGAGTTGGTTTCCTCCGGGTGCTCCGACATTCCCACATTCCTCCCACGGTTTCCTCCCACATTCCAAAGACATACAAGGTTTGTAGGTTAATTGGCGTCGGCAAAGATTGTAAATTGTTTGTGCAGTGTGCGCAGAATAGTGCTAATGTACAGGGATCGCTGGTTGGTGCGGACTCGGTAGGCCCCAAGGGCCATTTCCGCTCTGTATCTCCAAACTAAACATAATGTTACAATATCACAAAACCTTTTACAAGACAATTATCAAATTAAACATTAGCAACACAACAGACATTGACCAGGCCAGGGGAGAGCAAGCGACCAATTAGATGAATTAGATGAATCAGAATTAGATTCCTTTATTTTCATTCAGAGTTCAAGTTGGCATATTGGACTAGTTTGCCTGCATTTGACACATTACTCTGAAAACCCTTCCTACCTATATACAGTGCCCTCCAAATGTTGGGACCAAAGACCCATCATTTATTTATTTGCCTCTGTACTCCACAATTTGACATGTAGAAAAAAAATCACATGTGGTTAAAGTGCACTTCGTCAGATTTTATTAAAGGCCATTTTTATACATTTTGGTTTCACCATGTAGAAATTATAGCTGTGTTTATACATAGTCCCCCCATTTCAGAGCACCATAATGTTTGGGACACATGGCTTCACAGGTGTTCGTAATTGCTCAGGTTTGTTTAATCGTCTCCTTAATGCAGGTATAAGCGAGCTCTCAGCACCTAGTCTTTCCATCACCTTTGGAAACTTTTATTGCTGTTTATCAACATGAGGATCAAAGTTGTGCCAATGAAAGTCAAATAAGCCATTATGAGTGATAAACAAAAATAAAACTGTTAATGGACATCAGCCAAACATTAGGCTTACCAAAATCAACTATTTGGAATATCACTAAGAAGAGAGCACTGATGAGTTTACTAATCGCAAAGGGACTGGCAGGCCAAGGAAGACCTCCACAGGTGATGACAGAAGAATTCTCTCTATAATAAAGAAACATCCTCAAACACATGTCGGACAGATCAGAAACACTCTTCAGGAGTCAGGTGTGGATTCACCAATGACTACTTTCTGCAGAAGACTTCATGAACAGAAATACAGAGGCTACACTGCAAGATGTAAACCACTGGTTAACTGCAAACATAGGATGGCCAGGTTACAGTTTGCCAAGAAGTATTTAAAAGAGCAACCACAGTTCTGGAAAAAGGTCTTGTGCACAGATGAGACGAAGATTAACTTACATCAGAGTGATGTTAAGAGCAAAGTATGGAGGAGAGAAGGAACTGCCCAAGATCCAAAGCATACCACCTCATCTGTGAAACACGGTGGTGGGGATGTTATGGCCTGGGTATGTATGGCTGCTGAAGGTACTAGCTCACTTATCTTCATTGATGATACAACTGCTGATGGTAATATAATGAATTCTGAAGTGTATAGACACATCCTATCTGCTCAAGTTCAAACAAATATCTTTGAACAGACCTACTTTGAAAACAATAACACCTTTGAACAATTCCAATCTAGCTTCCGCCCCAAACACAGCACTGAAACAGTCCTGGTTAAGTTCACCAATGACATCCTCCGTGCAGCTGATTCCGGTCTACTCTGTATCCTTATCCTCCTTGACCACACCGCAGCCTTTGATATTATATCATACTTCATAACAAGAGGATTTCAGTATAGGAGTAGAGAGATTCTTCTGCAGTTGTATAGGGCTCTGGTAAGACCACATCTGGAGTAATGCGTACAGTTTTGGTCTCCTAATTTGTGGAAGGACATCCTTGTGATTGAGGCAATGCAACGTAGGTTCATGAGATTGATCCCTGGGATGGCAGGACTGTCATATGAGGAAAGATTGAAAAGACTCGGCTCTTATTCACTGGAGTTTAGAAAGATGAGGGGGCATCTAATGGAAACATATAAAATTATAAAAGGACTGGACAAGCTAGATACAAGAAAAATGTTCCCAATGTTGGGGGAGTCCAGAACCAGGAGGCCATAGTCTTAGAATAAAGGGGAGGCCATTTAAGACTGAGGTAAGGAAAAAAAAAAACAGAGAGTTGTGAATTTGTGGAATTCCCTGCCAGAGGGCAGTGGAGGCCAAATCACTGGATGGATTTAAGAGAGAGTTAGATAGAGCTCTAGGAGCTAGTGGAATCAAGGGATATGGGGAGAAGGCAGGCACGGGTTATTGATTGGGGAAGATCAGCCATGATCACAATGAATGGCGGTGCTGGCTCGAAGGGCCTCCTCCTGCACCTATTTTCCTTGTTTCTATGTTTCTATATCCCATCAGATCTTCATGGATCGTCTGGCTAGCATTGGAGTCTGTGGCACTGTGGATCAGTGGTTTGCCTCCTACATTGCAGGTAGGACACATTTTATACAGATTCAGAATTACAGGTCAGAAAATTCCAGTTCACCACGGAGTCCCACAGGGTTCAGTGTTGGGGCCGTTCCTGTTCATGATCTACCTCCTCCCTCTTGGCAACATTTTTCTGCACCATGGTATTCATTTTCATTGTCATGCTGATGCTACACAACTTTATGTGTCCGCTAAGCACACTTCTCCTCAAAGATCCGACAGCAAGCATGATAGACCACTCCTTCTAAATGCAATGGGCTGACGTCTAGTATGCAACGGAGCGGAACGTGGGCCTTTTTTTCATCCATTTCAGTAACCCAACCCGCAGTGTAATCAGCGTTGGGGGGGGGGAAAGAGGGGGAACAGTTTGTGTTAAAAAATTATAATTCTGAAAATGAGAAGATCTTTCCCAAATAACTTTTATTTTTGCGAGGAGGTTACCGTAACCGTTTTCTGTCTCCGCACTAGTATCCTATGAGATCTTTGGTGCGGAGACTAAGCCGGTTACGTAAATGGGGCCGAAAATTACCCAAGAATCTGCCCATGACCGTACTACGTCTTTTTCGTCAAGTGATCTACCCTGCTTGCTATAGGATCTTTGCTTCTACTGTCCCCTCCAGTACTCTCACTGCCTGTCTCCATGAGATACAGATATGGATGACAAACAAGTACCTCAAGCATAACAGTAGTAAAACTGAGCTACTCCTCTAAATCTACACTCTCAACAACCATTATCTGTTCACTCCCCATCGCTGAAGCCATCATACCAGTCTCCACACAGGTTAAGAGCCTTGGTGTTATCTTGGGCAGTACCCTTCTTTCTCCAGTCATATAAACAATGTCTCCTGGTTTGCCTTATACTATCTACAAAACATCTCCAGGCTACGCCCTGCTTCAACACAACACTCCATGAAAGTTCTAGTCAATGCTTTGGTCACATCACGCATTGACTACTGTAATTCCATCCGTGCAGGCATCCCCAACAAACTTATTCATCAACTTCAACTCACCCAGAACTCTGCAGCACGGATTATCACACGCTCAAAGTCCACTGTTCATGTCACACTCCTGCTGATTCCCTATCACATCTCTACTGGCTCCCTGTGTCACAAAGGATTAACTATAAAATTGTATTATCAACATTTAAAGCGCTTTATAACCTTTCTCCAGTTTATCTCACAGACTTCCTTCAGACTTATACCCCCTCCTGCTCCCTTCATCAGCAGGTCTACTGGCACTCCCACTCATCAACCTCAGCACAATGGGTGCCAGGGCCTTCTCCCACACTGCACCTAAACTTTGGAATTCACTACCCCTCACATCCGCATACTGGACTCCATGACAGAATTCAAAACTGCTCTTAAAACCCATCTTTTTAAACTAGCTTACTCATTTTAACTGCAACAACTGCATCTTATTTTATATCAATCTTAACTCGTTGTGCTATGCTTTGTTGCTTATTGTATGTTTATTAGTTCAAGTGAGTTTATTGTCATGTGTCCCTGTATAGGACAATGAAATTCTTACTTTGCTTAAGCACACAGAAAATAGTAGGCATTTACTACAAAACAGATAAATGTGTCCATATACCATGATATAAATATATACACACATGAATAAATAAACTGGTAAAGTGCAAATAACAGAAAGTTGTTATTAATAATCAGAGTTTTGTCTGAGCCAGGTTTAATAGCCTGATGGCTGTAGGGAAGTAGCTATTCCTGAACCTGGTTGTTGCAGTCTTCAGGCTCCTGTACCTTCTACCTGAAGGTAGCAGGGAGATGAGTGTGTGGCCAGGATGGTGTGGGTCTTTGATGATACTGCCAGCCTTTTTGAGGCAGCGACTGCGATAAATCCTCTCGATGGAAGGAAGGTCAGAGCCGATGATGAAGTGGGCAGTGTTTACTACTTTTTGTAGTCTTTTCCTCTCCAGGGCGCTCAAATTGCTGAACCAAGCCACAATCCAACCGGTCAGCGTGCTCTCTATTGTGCACCTATAGAAGTTAGAGAGCGGAAGCCTCCATTGTGTCCGGAAACGTGGCCGTCGGGCAGGACTTCAGGTCAGAATGAAGCGCAGGGGCCTTTGGTCCCCTCTCCCTACTATCCTACTGGCCTTGAAAACAAAGTGGAGGACTTAAGGGCAAGACTGCTTTATCAAAGGGAGCTGAGGGAATGCTCTGTGTTCCGTTTCACAGAGACATGGCTCACCCCCAGCTCCCCAGACTCAGCGATCCAGCCTGAAGGGTTCTCCAAGATTTCTGAGAAGACACCCAGCAACTGGTGATGTCCATGAATCGCTGACTTCAAGCAGTCATTGCATGCAGAGGATATGCAACAAAATACTAAACATGACTACTTTCATTTATATGACATTGCTGTGTCCCGAACATTATGGTGCCCTGAAATGGGGGAACTGTGTATAAACACTGCTGTAATTTCTACATGGTGAAACCAAAATGTATAAAAATGGCCTTCATTAAAATGTGGCAATATGCACGTTAACCACATGCGATTTTTTTTTTTCTATTACAATTGTGGAGTACAGAGGCAAATAAATAAATGATGGGTCTTTGTCCCAAACATTGTGGAGGGCACTGTAACTGCATTAAATGATTCCTATACTTTTGTTTATTTTAAGATACATGCGGCACAATACAAACATCTCACACTTCAAACACTATGGAGGGCACTGTATCTGTCCAAATGCCTTTCAAAAAAAAAATCATAATTATATCTGCTTCTGCAGCTTTCTTTGGCAGCTCAGTGCGCAAACGGGCTACCTCTCTGGGTGAATGTTCCCATTGAGGTCCCTCTCAAATCTAAGATAGCCATAAAATGCTGGAGTAACTTAGCGGGACGTGCAGCATGTCAGGAGAGAATGAATGGGTGACGTTTCGGGTCGAGGCCCTTCTTCAGCCCTTGACCCATCTTTCCCTCTCGCCTCAAGTCCATGCCCTCTTGTTTTAGAATCTTCTACGCTGGGCAAAGACTGAGCGTTCACTTTATCCATGGCCCACATGATCTTCTGCAACTCAAAAAGGTCACCCCTCAGCCTCCTACGCTCCAAAGACAATAGGGCCCAGCCTATCAAACCTCACCCTTAAATCAAGCTCGCAAACCCAGATAATCACTAACATTAGGACTGAAAGCCCACTCCTATCCAAGGACACGGAGTCAGCCTCACTCCCCCATCCCAGAGACAGACGCCAGCAGTGGGCCAGTATTTTGCTCTTGGTCCCTGTATAGGTTCCCTCCCATCTACTGGGACAGTCATTGAGTGGAATGATGGTGTAGGTAGAGTCTCACTCGCCTCCCCGGAGGCAGTTTTTGATATGGGGGCCTCACCCTCACCTCAGTCCACCCCCCTACTCCCTACACCCAGCCCATTCTCCCTCGCTCCCTCCTTTCCCCTCACCTTCCCTCTCCATACCCACTCCCAGAACCCCCTCCCCCCTTATCCCCTCCATTCACCGCTAACCCCTCCCCTGTTCCCTCCCTGTTCTCCCCTCTCCACCAATACTCTCATTCACTCTCTAATCCTCACTCAGATTCACTTCCTACCTCAGTCTCCTATTCCCTCGCTCACCCTCTCCCCAGACTCACTTTTCCTCTCTCCCTCCCCTCCCTCCTCTCTCCCTCCCTCCATGCCTCCTCCTCTCTCCCACCTCCCCCCCCCTTTCCACATTCTCCTCCACCCTCCCTCCTTCACTCTCCTCTCTCACCACCCTCCTCCTTCACCCCCCCTCCTCCGCCCATTCTCCTCCACCCCCCTCCTCCCTCCCTCCTCCCTCCTCCCCTTCCTCCACTCTGTCCATCCCTCACTCCTTCCCCCCCCTCTCCTCTCCCTCCTCCCCTCTCCCTAACTCACCAACTCCTCCTCCTCCTCCCCCTCCCCTACCTCTCCTTCCTCTTCTCCCCTACCTTCACCCCCTCCCTTCCCTCCTCTCCCCCCTCTTCTCCCCCTCCTCTCTCCCTCCTCTCTCCCTCCCCTCCTCACTCACCGTCCGGCTCCGCCGCCGCCGCTCTGTCCCTCAGGCCGCACTAAAGATCTTCTCCGCTATAAGATCTTTGGGCCGCACCACAACACCATACGTCATGACGTGACGTGCTTGCCGTTTCGTGACGCAACACGTCGCCACCGTCACCGCCCTCCCCTGAGTGACGGCCCGCTCCTCCATTCAGCGCCGCTGTTGCCGCAAGCGGGGGGCGGGATCTCGCGGGGTCACAGAGAGCCCGTGACGTCACAGAGAGCCCCGACAGCAGCGACATCGGCTGGCGGGATGTCAGTGATGCACCTGCCCCTCCTGTGCAAAGATCTTAGAGGATCTTTGCTGTAGACATCTACAGCTCATCATCCTTTTTGGCCACGCCTTAAAAAAATGTTTTATTATATTTACGTACTGTCAAGAACTTAAGAATGAACATAGGGTCTCGACATGCTTGTCTAAAAGTCACACATGATTCCTCTTCAGTTTCTCCACAGGGACTCTGGCGCAACATGACTATTGTTTGTTGTCCGGGGGACGGCAGTGGGGGACGGACCCGCTGCCTGAGGCGGACCACGGGGACAGAGACAGAGACACACACACACACGCACCACGTGACGGGGGTCGGCCGACCGACCGGCCGTTCGGCAGCAGCGGCGGCGGCGCGGGGTGAAAGGGCGGCGGCGACGGCGGGTCGTGGAGGCCGTGGACGCTGACACCGACACCGGCCCCGGCCCGGGCCCGCGGGGAGAAGCGCGATGGCGGACAACGAGGACCAGACGGTGAGGGGTCCGGGACAGGAGATTCTGAATGGATCCCTTCCCCCCCCCCCACAGGTCTCCCTGACTTCACCCTCCCCTCACCCTCTCCCCTCCTTCTCCTACCCCTCTCCCCTCCCCCCTCCTCCTCCTCTCCCCTCCTCCCCCTCCTCCTTCCTCCCATTTCTTCCTCTTCCCTCTCTGTCAGTGGTCATCACTCTCCCCCTCCCTCCTCCTCTCCACCCCCCTCCTGCCCTCTCGCCCTTCTCCTTCCGCCCTCTCCCCCCCCTTCTCCTCCTTCCTCTCCCCCTTTCTCCTCCTCTCTCCTTTCCTATTCCTCCCCTTTTCGCCTCCCCCTCCTCCTCCTCTCTCCCCCCCCCCTTTCCCTCTCCCCTCGTCCCCCTCCTCTCCTCCTCCTCTCTCCCCCCCTCTCCTCCTCTCCCCCCTCCTATCTCTTCTCTTCTCTCTTCCCTT